>NC_057418.1:11960506-12260506 GCF_019320065.1 Cervus canadensis | reverse complement strand
TTATTTGGATACAGTTGTTTATTTTCAGTTGTTTGCTAGATAAATTAGTAACTTTATTTAAATCTAGGGATAAAATTTTAAACTTTTTATATGAAACACAAACAACGTTCTAAAGGAAGGCTGAGCAGAACACTGATTTACTCAGGCTAACTTAGTCACTGTCTTCTTTGGGAAGTCTAGGTAACATTAATTTGTTCGATTTTTATGAGGCCCTGCTTCTCCAGAGGACTGGAACTTAGGAGAAGGTTCCTGGTAACCTGATTTGGATCCCCTTAGGATGGGGTGGCGGTTTATGCCATGGGTATAAACAAGATCAGTCAGGATGCATTTGCGGGGTGAAAGGAGAGCAAAAGGAGGCCTGAAGCAGTAGCTGCCTGAGGCGTTAGAGGAAGAGAGCAGCTTTCAGTGGAACTCTGTCACTGGGGTTGTGTTCATTTTCCCTTAGGATCCAGAGCAAATCCTTCTCTTGATGAGTTCTCTGTGCTGAGATATTTACAAACTAGCTCATGTTTTATAGTCCTTTAGTTTCCTTGAAAATTTTCATCCCATATGTAACATTTATCCAAAAAATCTGAATCATCAAGGAAAATCTTGATATTCTTAAAAGACAATGTTGTATTGTTTTCATGCAATTATAAAGGTATTTCATAATTCAAGAAACATTTAAAAATACCACTCATGTTCTGTTTTAGTTTGATATCCTGCTTTGAACTTTCCCCTCATCCTGCCAACCAGATAACCCCCTTTCTGTTGTCTCCTCATACTGTTGTATATGTTTATACTTGTATACAACTTGTACTTCCTGTTGGTGTGTGTATATTATCCTTGATAGGTGACAAGCAGTTTGAAGGCAAGTGTTATCTTATCCTTGTTTTCCTTAGATCACTCTGGATATGATAGGCAACCAGGTCTTACTGGACTGATTGGTGCTCCAGGGTTTTACTCCACATCAGAGCCTTGCTGGGTCCTAGCCTCACCGCTTCATTTTGTTATGCCACTTAGAAAGTCCCAAATGACAGGGAATGAGCCTTTTTGAACAATATGGAACCTCTGAGATCTTGATTGTATCAATCTTTCAATTAGACTGTGAGTAAGCTAGCTAGTACTTTGGAAGTTGATCAGGTATAGTAAACATGCATATTAATAACTTTCCTTTAAGCTGTTGTACCTCAAGGCTATTCATTTAATTTTTTATTTTTAAAGATAGTTCACTTTAATAGTAAACTCACATGAGATTTTCTGCTTTTCAGAGGTATAATTTCTAATTCTTTAACAGGACAATGAACAAATAGTGGTAGATGAGTAATCTAAATAAGGAATTAGGTCAGTAGTTTCTCATTTAATTAAGCTGACTCCTTTGGAAGAAAACATAGCATTCTGGTAAAATGCATGGTAATATGGAGAGCATATCAGATGTGAGCAGTCATGCTTACCCGGCCTTTAAAGTTAACCTGCCAGCTCACTCCCCCGCGGCAGTCTTGTTTCTGGTTATTCCTCTAACATGGACTTTGTGTTCTGACCCAGCAGATCTGCTTGCTGTTTCTCACACAGTTACTTGTTAGTTTTTTGTGTTTTTTTTTTTAACATGTTACTTTCTGTACCCTCCACCAGCTTTCCTGCTTCCATCCTCCCCTTTTGTGAAAGGCTCCTCAGCTCTTGTATGTTTCGGAGATCTTATCTCTGCAGCCCTCATGGGCCTCCTACCTGTCCTATGTATGTTTTGCGCTGTTGGTGCTGTTTGTTCAGTTATGTCATTGCTTAACTACTTTTCCAGGATATCTACATCCCAACAGAATTATAAGTAAACTCCAAGTACCATTCAGGTTTCTTTCCTTTCATGACCTCATGATTATCTTGAGTAGCAAAAGCACATGGTAGATGTTTAGAAAACAGATCTAACTATTAAGGAAGACAGTTGCTTAGCTCTTCTGTTTCTGTGCATCCATGGACGTGATTGGGGAGATGAATTAAGGCAGTTCTGGGCTTCTCACCCAGGGAAGTAAAAGCGGGGGTGGTAAAGCTTGCAGCCTTGGATGTTCCACTGCCAGCACCCTGGGTACTCTCTCCCCGCCGCAGTCAACGTTCTGGGCATGAGAAGAGAAGGAGGCGGCAAGAGCAGGAACAAATAGCACAGAATTCTCTTTGAGTTTTGACTTTGCACTTTGCTGACCAGCATTGCCAGTTCCCTCTCCCTTCCTTCCAGAACCTTTCTTTTCCCCCCCTCTTCTTTTTTTTTAATAGCAGAATGCGAGAAACTTAAAAAGAAGCAAAACTACGAATTTAATTGGCAGTAAATAATAAATTTGTTTTATTTATAAATAAATTTATTTTACTTTATTTTATTTATAAATTTATTTATTGGCAGCAAATTATGGTGGAATATAGATATCTTGTCACTATTGCTTATGTTTTCTTTACAAAATGTAACAAAGCACAGTTAAGTTCCAGTGTACCTGGCTGAAAGGTGAAAACCACAAATCCATTTAGAGGGCGGGTGCTGGATACACTCACGTTGTATCATGTGGTGCTTGCACATTCTCCCCACGGGCTGTTGAGATTTCTGTCATGTCACAGTTACAGGTTTTGCTGCTGGTCCTTGTCACAGTAAATGTAAACATGACAAGAATCGTGAAACTGCTGATGTTAAACCTTTGAAATCTAAGAGCCTACTTTATTCTGTGCCTGCCTTCAGGAAGCTAAAGATTTAATAACCAGAGGAAGGGAGTTTATAGTTAGGTTCTCTGTTACTGTTGTTGTTTGGTCACTTTAAGTCGTGCCTCCCCCCAACTCCTCCCAGACTGTAGCCCACCAGGCTCCTCTGTCCATGGGGTTTCTCAGGCAAGAATCCTGGAGTGGGTTGCCATTTCCTTCTTCAGGGGATCTTCCTGACCCAGGGATCGAACTCGTGTCTCCTGCACTGGAAGGCAGATTCTTTACCGCTGAGCCACCGGGGAAGCCCTTTCTATTACTACCCACAATTTAAAACCCCTAGAGAGAGAAATCTTTTACTTCCCTAATCACCTTTCTTAGATTCCCCCTAAGACTTGTTTCTGGAATGAATCCAAACAAGTGTTTCTCACTTACACCTAACAAAAGACAAAAACATTATGGTCATAGTTAACTAATTGTATTGTATTATGGTTATTTTCTATTTATGTAGTGTTCTTTTTGCTTCCGGTGTTATTCGTTTGACCCTGCACACCCATCCAGTTGCCTTCCTATTTTTCTTCTTCCTTTTACTTCTGAATAACAGATGACCCAGATTTCTTCTCTTCTGTCTGTAGTAGTAACCTAACTTTTCTATTCCTCCCACTCTACCCCTTGGGAAAAAAAGATATTCTTAAAGTTCATCTTTATCTGGTCACCAACTCCAGTAATATTTTCTTAGGCTTCATTCTCTTTTATCACTTACTTCCCTTATAATTGACACTGAATTACTTCTTGGATATTATCTCTTTTTTTGTTCTCTGTGATGTTAAATTATGTTATTGTCTTTAAGGATCCCATCTTCCTATGTTTTTCTCTTTGTAGAGTCAGCTTTGACTCCTTTTCTTATATTCAGCCTACAAAGTCCTTCAGATGTTCTTTGAAAAATTTCAGCCAATCATCCTTTTCTGTCCTGTTTATTAATTACTTTCTGAGCTTCAACCAGATTATTGCTGCACAAGTGTATTAGCCTCCTAAGTCTTAACTAGCTTTTTTTTCTGTAATTGCTGAAGAACAAATGAGTGAATTTCTTAAAAATTATATGATGTTCTTCAGAAATGCTCAGTAAAAATTAAAATTAGTCTGGCACTTAGAACCCTCACCGTCTAGTTTGATCCAATATACTACCTAACCCCCACTAGAATCTCTACTTTGATCTGTTGGCACCCCCCAATAACAATGCCCATGTTGTTTTGAGTTGTTATCCAAAAACCTGTTCATTCTTTAAGATCCAGATCAGGCTTTTTCCCCCCCCCCAACAGATATTTCTAATCTGTCTCTAATTCTTACAGAAACAAGTACTGATTACATAGTACCTATTATGGGTCAGGCATAGAGCTATTTGACATGTGTTTAAAGTTAAACTTAAGAGAATATATATTATTTCCACTTTATAAATGAGAAACCTGAGGCTCTGGAGGCTACCTGCTCAACCTGAGCTGGTATTCAGATCCAGCTCTATCAGATGACAAAGCTTGTATTCAAAACACCAGTCATTTCAACATATAAGAGTACAGCCTTATATGATAGCTTATCTTTTTTCATTTGTATGTTATGTTTGTAACTAAGTTAGACATTTCTTGAAAACAGGGGTTGCATGTGAGAACCTTAAGTACCTCCCAGCGCCCACTGTATACTTTGAACATTGTACATACTTAAGAGGAGAACATTTTGCCAAGGCTTATCTATAGTGCCACAAATTCTAACAGCCTGCCTCCTTTCCAAGTAAGAGCATTCTCTACAGGGTTGTGAGTTCAGGAACGACTGCAGCCGTGGCTGCACGCTTGAAGCATGGGAGGCCGGTGGAGCAGCCTTGTGGTTTGTTTTCCAGAGTGTCAGGTTTGTACCCAGCACTGTGAAGGCACAGTTGTGAGAAAGCTGTTCTTTTTGAATTGTTTTTTAAATCTGATTAAGGAGAATGTTTCAGTTTAGTACCGGTAAGTTTTTAACATCTTTCTAACACAGTTAACTCTCTTAATAAAGAACAGATAGGCCTTGAGATAGCTACAAGTACATGTTGCAGACAGTGGTATTTGGCTGAAATTAAATGACAGTTTTGTTTTCATTGAATGTGTTACTGGTTTTGTTATTTCTCTTTATCTCAAGTGATACTTAATTTCCATTTACATAGTGATAACAAGTTCCTTCTAAAATAAATCTGTTGAGTTTTTTAAAAAGTGTCTTGATTTAAAGAAGAAATATTAAGAACGTAATAGCACAAGTGGCTCATGGACATGGCTAGCTTGTGAAGGTGGTATGTAGGAATCTGAGGTTTGGGAAATACATAAGGGAAAAAACCAGGCTTTCAAGTTTCTCACAGTTGGGCTCCTGTCTTGGCCCTGCTGATTTCTAGTCAATGACCTTGGGCGAGGACTTTCTCTTTGTCTCGCTGTTTTGATTTATAAAGTTAATGTAACAATGCTTACTTTGAAAATTGTTTGAGGATGATCTTAAATAAGTACTAGTATACCACTGAATAAATAGTAGCTCTATCATCAATTTTGATAACTTATTATTTATTTTCTCATTTGGTCAACTAGAAGTCTTTGATAGAATTTTAAAGATGCAGTGTATTTATTAGTATTTCTGACCTTTGAGCTAGTATTTCACTGCCCTGGGCCTTTGATTCTCTGGGCATTAGTTTTTTCATCTGAGAATTATTTAGCACCCCGATAGGGTTGTTTTGAGAACTAATGAATTTGTAAAATAAGAATATTATAGCATTACAGTAGTGCTATATAGTTATTTGGAGTGTGCTGTATAGCTATTACTATTATTTTTTCTTTAGAAAGAAAGTAGCTTTCTGGCAGACCCTGAGGCATTTTTCCCTTTTGTTCTTACATCCTGAGTTGGGGGTGGAAGGTGTTCTGTGATATTTGGTGTATCACTGAGCATCTACTGGATGTAAAGCATCTTGGTACTGGGATCACTAAACCAGCAGGGGAGAACTTGGTCTTCAGGAGAACTGCTCTGAGCCACTACCCATCCCCCACAGTTACTACTGCATGCATTGAAAGGAACTCAAAGGAAGACTGATGAGCCCTAAAGGACTGAGGGGGTCTCATGCTGAATCATCAGGAACTTCTGTATGGTATAGTATTTTCTAATGGAGTAAAATGTCATGGAGCATTTGATATTGATATGTATATGTATTTTTTAAAGTATATGTGTAGTATGAGTTCATAATAGTTGATTGGTTATATTTAATACTATTTTTACTCTCCAGTTTTTATCTGTTTTGTAAGATACACCTGGTTTAAGGACCAGTAGTGTTTGTTTCTTAATGTGTGCATTATGTTCCTGTTAAAAAACAAATGTGGCAAGCCAAATCATATTCCCATTTTTCTTGAGTAATTAAATTGGTTCTCTTCCTAGAGAGGGGAAGATTAACCCTCAGACATAATAAAAAACTAGAGTGCAGAAAGTTTTTCACTATCAAATATTTAATACAAAAATGTGATGAAACACCCATTTACAAAACAGAAATAGTGATCCTTGAATTTCATACCAGATATTGTTGGAGCTATATTTACAGGACAGAGTTTAGCAAGTGACTTATTATTAATTATTCCTACTTAAGTCCCCAGTGAATTTAATTCCTTATGGTTTTTGCTATCATAACAACTCATATTTAAAAACACATTATTTAAATATGTATCATCTTTAAAGGGGGGCGCATAACTAATAATCTATGGTACTTTGGCAGAAATACAGATTTTTGAAAATTCGACGTTTTTAGAGGGTAGTTTGTATTGTAGTTACAGACTTGACATGAAATTTTCATTCAGAGAAATAATATTTGCACTTGATGCAATCTTAGAAGTAAAATCTAACCTTTTCCTTTTATTTACAAGGAAACAAGATATATATGTAACTTAATCTATGTTCATGTAGGAAGCAATTATGAAAACTTGATTCTGTGACCTAATCGCCAAAACTAACAGCTCCTATTTTATAATGTAACATAGTAGAACTCTGGTATAGTACAACTTGTTATGTGAATTTACCACTGGGAAAATATTCAATATGATCCCTAGCAAATAATGTAGTGGTGAAGTGCATGGCTTCAATCCAAGTTCTGTTACTTCCTGTGTGTCCTTGAGCAAGCTCACCAGCATATCAGTTTTCTCTTTTGAGAGAAGTCCCTACCTTTTAAGGTGGTTAGGATGGTTATATTAGTTAATAGGTTACTGAGCTTGGAACAGTACTTGGCACATGTATATACACCGTCAGTGCTAACTGTTACCATAGTCGTCATCATCACTGTCATCGTCTTCACCCTGTAACAACCTGCAGTAGCCCATAGCACAGGTTAGAACATTATCCTAAGAGTGGGATGTGGGTTTCTCTTTATCACAAGTGATACAGAAATTTCCCAGGCCCATGTTTTGCTGACCCCTGGCCAGTGGTGGGGAATATGCGCACAAAGTTACATCACAGTGCTTAACCTGTTCACACTGACTCTGCTCATTGAATGCAGACGTTTTAGACCTCCGCTCTATTCTGTGTGCTTATGAAAAGTCACGGACTTCAGTCTTCCCACTGAAGGAGCGATAGTGGTAACTTCGTGCAGTGGGGAATTCTCTGCTCCCCCACTCCTTTGACCATGGAGGGTGACTTTACCTCTGTGCTTTAGTTCTCTTATCTATAAAATGGGATACAAGTCTCTGTCTTTCAGGGATGAAAGCTTCTGATGTGAAGACTAAGTGACTTAATTTATGAAGTGCTAAGAATGATGCCTGGCCCACAGTATTTAAATGTTTAACTTATGTTATTATTTTAAAAATTTTGCTAGAGTAGTGTTGCCGAGGCTCTAGAATAGTTAAATCTTCATGTAGAAAAACAGGTCCAACTACTAGTCACTGGTTTCTAAAAAATGACTCTTTAATTAAGATTAATATTCAATATGGTGTATTGTAAGGGAATAGGTTTTAAATGTTGCTTTTCCTGTCACCTTTTGCCCCTTACTGGTTAAATGGAATCATTTATCTTTAACAGTGTTTTGGAAGGGCAGTTATAAGCCTGGGTTTGCTTGAAGCAATCCTGACTTATGCCTCTTGTCCAGGCATACTTAGAAATAGTGCTCCCTTTCACTCCTGCAGATGTCTCAGGTTGGCTGTAAATTACATGGTCACCCTAAGTATAGTTTACTGGCCAGATTTACTTTACAGATTATCTCCATGCATTAGTAATATTTCTAAAGGCAAATACTACTATTTTAAGCTTAAGGTTTGGATGGTTTGTGGAGTTTTTCAAATCACTTTCATATTTTTATTGTTTTTGTCCTTTCTTACCTTTAGTCTCTATTTCAGTTGTTTAAGTTGTTGTTAAGTAGGCAGTACAAAAAAATTAATTGAATGTGAGGACAGGAACTACCAATAAACTTTATTAGCAGTCATATAATTTTTCATATCAGAGTCCTTATATTCGTGGCTGTTAGAAGTCTTTTATTTGTTTAGACAGCTAATGACTGTGATACTGATTACAAGCAGTAAAATACTTATTGGTCTGTGTGTACTACTTTTATCATGGTTGACTGTCAAAGGGAGTTGATATTGCCCAAAGCAAATAAAATTATACTACAGAATTAGGAATTAGATACTGCTAAGAGGAATCTCTAATTAATTACCTATTCTATTCAGAAGTTCAAGTTAAGAACTTCATAAACTTTTAAAGTCTGTCTCTGTCCTCTTTTATGTTAATTATTTAACTCAGTACATTCTGTATGGTTTCTTTTTTTAGTAGGTAGAATGAAATCTGCCTTCTAATATTAAGAAGCTTCTCAGTCCTGTAGCAGTAATCCATATTGTAATAGTATGCTCGTTGATGAATTGCTGTGATAATATTAGTAAGGGAAAAACAACATATATTTGAATTTTTTCTGCTGACAAATTATAGGAGACATTGGTAGTTCTTCCTTACATTGAAAAAATATGGCTTTTGCAAATACATGTATTGTAGAAAGAGGATTATTACTTATTTAGTACTTATCTGCTATTTCAGTCCCTGATATATAGTAAGGGCTCAGGAAAATTTGATGTTGCTGTTTAGCTGAACTTTGACAGATTTTATGTTTTTCTTATTTTTGAAGTAGTCTGTAAAATAGTGTGTGCTATTTGTCAGCAATGAATATATGTTTTCTTAAAATTTTCTCTAAGGACATAACTGTTGAGGAGAGACTTGGAGAACTCATCCTTAATTGAGATAAGAAAGTGGTTGAAATGTGAAATGAAAGTTCTGAATGAGGGTATGAGTGAAAGGAAGAAAAGAAGAGAATGTCTGTTTATTTACCTAAGTGTTAGGATAAAATCACAGCAGGAGAAAGCAAGAAGCTGTGTGATCTTGAACTGTAGGCTTGTAATCAAAAATCATTTGAGATGGAAAGCAAAAAGTGTTAAAGGTTTTAGATAAGAAAGTAATATAGTAAAAGTGAGATTAGATATTTGCCCCAGTAAGACAACTAAGTATCTTGAAAGGGTTGGTAACATTGCGTTTCACTTTAGACCTAAGTTTAGTAGGGAATTGGCGGTTGAGTTGGTCACAGAGTGACAGCTAGAGTCATTTAGGAACGCACACATGCTTCATGAGTCTAGTAACAGGTGGGTTTCCCATATTGTTGGACTATGCTAAGTTTTTAAATTGTTCTTGTAACAAAGGAAAATACTAGAGATTGATGTGTCCACATTTCTTGTAAACAAGCGAAACATACTCTGTTGACAGAAGTATTTGAAAGATATTAAGTCATGTTGGAATGACTGGGCTTTGACTTGTGCCTCTGTCTTCTTTGCCATTGACTTTTTTTTTCTTAACCTTTCTACCTGCCGCAGTATACTGCAGCAAAGATGATATGCAAACATGCATGGATCGTGTGTAATCCTAACTACATTGAACAAAGCAAGCATGTTTATTATTGGAAAATGTTTAATTTTTGAAGAAAAGGTTAAAATGATCTTTCCTAGTAAGAACAATTTAATTCAAATGAAGACGAACAGAATGAGTTTGATACGTCCGGAGGATGTGAGCACCATGGGGGAGCAGTTCCCTTCAGCACTAACTGTCTATTCTGGCAAAATACAGTGCCATATCTTTCAGTGGGTTTCCGTTGTGACTAAGTCTTGGTCTCTGCCCTCAAGGAGTTCAGTGGAGGGAGGAGGTGTCAGGAGTGTTAAGCTAATTACACAAATAACTCAAGTCACTCAAGTGATATAATAGAAGCTGGCATGCTAGTACAAAGAACGCACTAGTTTTCTTGTTTATGGAGTAGAAAGGATAGAAAATATTATAGGACGGAGGTTCTTACTATGGATTGTGAAGGAAGGGTATAATTTTAACAGACAGACATAGGTTAGAGAGCGATCTGGTGAGAGAGAAAAGCAAAAGTGTGAAGACAGCTGAGCCCAGTCTAGGCTGACCAAAGTAAGACTGGGAAGACGGTTGGGAACTGTCTTAAGAGCTAGACTTAAATGAGTTTGTTCTTTACATATAATATAAACTGTTTGGAGCTGTACTTTTAAGATCTTTAATCCTGTAGTCTGTGTAGGAGTGGAAAGACACTGCAGCAAAATTGATTCAAAAATATTTCATTCATTCATGTATCCAACCAAAAACATATTGGTACTGTGCATCAGGAGTTGTTATAAGTGCTATAAATAGAAGGGATCTTCCTTGTTTGTTGGAGACTGACTTGTTTGGAAGATGTTGGCAATAAATAAGTGAACAGTAGGGTATTCATGGTAAACCCTGAAATTGCACTTTGAGCTGAGGCCTGAATGACCCAGGAAGTAGCCAAGCAAAGATCTGAGGGGCAGACAAACTGAGGATGCAGCAAGTGCAAAGTCCTTGAAGCGGGAGCAGTCTTGACTTACTGCAGGAAAGGAGGAAGGGTGTTTTAGAATTCTTATGTGTTACGCTGTGGGTATGTGTGAGGACTGGACCTGACACCAGTCAGGGAAGGGTGGTTACTCTTCACTTGTCTCAGTTGTTTGAGTCTCTTGCTAGATAACGAAATATTATATTAAGCCATTGTATTCATTAATAACCTGAGAATAATTTGGAGGGGCTTTGGAATCTCACTGTAGTATTTCTAGAGTATTTCTAGTAGGATTATAATATGTAATAACGTCTGTATATATGATTATCTTCCATGAAACTCCATCTCACCTTTTTCCACCTTGCTTGCTAGAGGATCGGAAGGAACATTACTGCAGTTTTTGCTGTTTATTTTATGCCATTTTCCTAGTAGTAACTATAGAATCCTTTCTGAGACATTATGTGTAGATAGGTGGTCTCGGTGTTTTAGGTGATCTGCATATTTTTTAAAAATTATCTGAATCCATATTAGCATTTAAAAGTGAGAACAGTGTCATGGAATATTCTAGACTTCCAGCTTTAGAAAAATCTCAAGATCGCATCATTTGACAGATGTTCGTCTATAGCAGCAGTTTGCTAGAGCTGAATAGCAGCTGCTCCTGTCACACCTGCTCATCTTAGCTCACTGCTGCTGCTGCTGCCAAGTCGCTTCAGTCGTGTCTGACTCTGTGCGACCCCATAGACGGCAGCCCACCAGGCCCCCCCGTCCCTGGGATTCTCCAGGCAAGAACACTGGAGTGGGTTGCCATTTCCTTCTCCAATGCATGAAAGTGAAAAGAAAGTGAAGTCGCTCAGTCGTGTCCGACTCTTAGCGACCCCATGACTACAGCCTACCAGGCTCCTCCGTCCATGGGATTTGCCAGGCAAGAGTACTGGAGTGGGGTGCCATTGCCTTCTCCGTCTTAGCTCACTGCATCTCCGCATTTGGCCAGTTTCACTAATCTGTGGTATACCTGCGTGCACCTGTAGACATGTTCTTAGCGGCTGCTGTAGGGCAGGGAGTGTATAGCATTGACATCGAAGCAATCACTACCATAGAGAGTGTGCTCTCTAATGGCATTTCTCAGAGTTTGGTCTTCAGAGCCCTGGTCTATGAGGTTAAAGTATATTTTTCATAATGATAGTGTTATTCCTCCCTGCTGCCCCATGTTTTTTTTTTTTTTGCTGTGCTGATGTTTTAATTCATAATGCAGAAGTTGTCGATATAACTAACTCATTGGAAAAGACCCTGATGTTGGGAAAGATTGAGGGCAAGAGGAGAAGGGGACAACAGAGGATGAGATGATTGGATGTCATCACTGACTCAGTGGACATGAGTTTGAGCAAACTCCAGGAGATAGTGAAGGACAGGGAAGCCTGGCATGCTGCAGTTCATGGGGTCACAGTCGGGCATGACTTAGCAACTGTAATACTATTGTATTCTTTACTGACATACAGGCAAAAAACCAGTTTCACTGTAAAATGTTCTGTATGTAGAAAAAATTAATTAAAAAAAATCTTCATCCTTTAGTATGTATCTTTTTAGTATCTTACGTGATGCAGTGGAAACTATGCATAAACCACATTTGCTGCATACTGAAAAGTGATGATTTTCTTGAGGAGAAGTACTTATTTTACTGTTTGAGTTGTGACCTATCCTGACTTTTTTTCTTTTTTTTTTTATGGAGCATCATTTTTCTCGAAGAAACAGCCTACTTGGGTATTGGGCAAAGATTTTCTTCGAAATGAAGAAAGTATGATTGTCACTTAAGGGAAAACAGCTATTACTATTTGTTACTAATGATATAAAATTCAAACTTTCTGCAGAAATTAAGATTTTGGAATTTACCTGCAACCATGTGTTTGACTGCTTCCCAGTGTTTAATGACCTTTCTGATGAGACCAGTGGTGATATTAACAAATGTAATTTTTAATATTTTGTAAATAAAATATGTCAACATTTGGAAGATCTGCATGACTCAATGAACCAATAGTTTACATATGGGGCAATATGGGATGCAATAGACCAGATACACCAGTGGATTTTTAATGTAAGAGTATGCAGAAAACTTTATTAATGTGGCTTTGGATTCTGAATTGCAGTTAACCTTTAAGCAACTACCACTTGTAGAGTTTTGGTGTAGTATCAGAAAATATCAGGTTTATCTGAAAAGACGATGTAAATCGTCCTCTGTTTTCCAACACATATCTGTGTGAAGTGGGAGTGTCTTTATTGCTTTCAACAAAGCAACATATTGCAGTAAATCAAATATAGAAATGACATTAATGTTGTTGCAAGCTCAACATTAAGGAAATTTGTATATATATTTATAAAACAATGTACTCTTCTCATTTTTTTTAATTTGGGGAAAAAGTTATTTTCATAAAATTTTAAGTTACACATGATGGAAAATTATTATTCTTGTGTTATTCTTGTGTTTACATAAATTATTCTTGTGTTTACATAAATTCATAGGTATGTATTTTTTAATTTTCCAGTTTAAGTTCTAACATGGTAAATATCAGTAAATATAACCCACAAAAACAAAAGCTTTGAGCAAGTCCTCAGTAACTTCTTAAAGCATGTATAAGGGATCCTTATACCAGGAGAGTTTGAAAATCACTGCTCTGGGTGGGGTCTTACAACATTGATTTCCAAAGTGTGTTAATACAGAGTATCTGACTATGGACCACTAGTTCGGAAACATTTTAATTGGTCCTAATCCAAAAAGAAGTTTGTTCCTAGGCTGTAGGATTTTTTTAGTGCCTCTTATGGGCTAAAAATGCATTGTGAAGTCTCCAAGGAGACTGTAATACATCAATTTATTCAGCTGCAGAGCCTTTAACTTGACTGGTGTTCTTTGGAATACATTTGGAACTACTGCCCCATAAACATGCCATTGTTAAGAGTTCTGTTTAACTATGCCTCAGAGGCACCTGGGAGTGGAAAGCCTTTGGACTCAGACTAACCTGGATTTGAATCCTGACTGCCACTTACTTGCCTCAGTTTCCTTTCCTGTGACCTGGAGATAACGGTAGCCAACATTAGAGGGTTGTTCTGAGTATTAAGTGGGACAGCAAGTAAACAGTCTTCCTGATAATAAGTACTCAGTATAATTGTTCCCTATTTTTCACTAATTTGTAGTAAACCCGAGTCTGCATTGCAAGTATTCCCATGTCAGTAAAGCTAATGAGTCACAGAGAGGTGTGGAGACAAGTCTAACAAGTTGATGGAACAATAAAAGCTAGACTGACTTGGTAGCAGGTGTTGTGCATATAGGTAGACTAAACTGTCTGGGCCTTTAAGCCAACAAAAACAGCTTGTCTGCTGACCCAGCCCAATTTAAACTAAAGAATGTTTATAAAAATGAAAGCAATAGAATCACCTTCTTAATTTTAACTTGATGATGACTTTAAGGGAGGATCTTCTTTCTATTGTATTTTATTATATTAAACATAAGATTTCATTTTGGAGAGAATTTTGACGGTATTCTCAGTGATTATTGATTCTCAGTATTATGTATAGTTTCAATATATTGCTCATTCCATTTTTTTGCATTTTTCTGTTTATAATTCAGCTCATGTGTTCAGCTGAAATTCTCAAATAACTTCCATATATCTTTATTGTTAGCATTCCCTGTACCCAGTGTTACGAGCATAGGATTAAAAAGCCTTCCTAATGCATTTAAGCTATTCTTTCATTGTCACTGTGTACTAGGCATTCTGGACTTTTAGGCCTTATTGAGGGCACTTGCTCTGAGGTAGCCAGCATTATTGCAGGCAAAGGACAGTGGACAGCAAGTCTTGGTAGAAGATTAAAAGCATGACTTTGAATTACAGCTCCTCCCCCCCTTTTGAGTTGGCTGGCCTTAGTTAGTTAGCCAGTCTGATTCTTTTTCTTTTTCTTTAAAATGGTAACAATACTAATTCTACTCCATTATTTTCAGAATTAGATGGGAACATCTTGAGTATTTAGCACTATGCTTAGCATTGTTTGTGTTCAATAATGTTAGCCCCATCACCACCTCCAGACTTCGTATATCGGAAGTAAGAAATGTTGTTTGTGTCCCTTTTGCTCATTGGAGAGCCCTTCGAGTTACTGTTAAAGAACTGTTTATTCTTGTTTTCTACAGTATGAAGAGGTTGGTTCCATTTCTAAACCATGGCATACAAGGTAGAAAGGCAGCAACTGGAAAGACTGCTGGGAAGATAGAGCAGAAACGATAGCTTGGCAAAAAGGCAAAAGTCACAAATCATTAAAAAGAACAGAACAAAACAAAAACTGTGATAGTATTACCCTATTGGGTGAAGGAAAAAACTCTGCTTTTCTTAAGGGTCCTGAATACATACATATGCTATCTTCTATGAGTGTTATGATTTTGTGCTTTACATTTAGATCTGTGATCCATTTTGAGTTAATTTTTGTAGAGGGTCTAGGTGTACAGTTTTTTTGGCATATATCCTCTCTTCTGTTCTCTTAGCTTCCTGGTTCAGTAGTTCCATTTCTGGCATTAATTTAGGGGGAACTTTTAGTCATTATTATTTCAAATATTTCTTCTGTTTTATTTCTCTTTATTCTCCTTATTACACGTATGTCATATCTTTTGTTGTCCCACAGTTTTTGAATATTCTGTTTTTTCCTGTTTGCTTTGCAATTTTAGAGGTCCTGTTGCGATATCCTTAAGCTCAAATCGATGATTATTTCCTCAGCCGTGTCCACTCTGCTAATAATCCCTTCAGAGACAATCTTTATTTCTCTCATAGTGTTTTAGATATCTAGCTTTTTTTCCCCTTAGGATTTCCATCTCCCTGCTTATATTGCCTGTCTGTCCTTGCATGTTGTCTACTCTATCCATTAGAATGCTTCACAAATTAACCACAGTTTTACGTTCCTGGCCTGATAATTCCAACATCTCTGCTGTAGCTGAGTCTGATTCTAATGCTTGCTTTTTGTTCCTTCAAAGTGTGATTTTTTTCTTTTTTTTCTTTTTAGTATGTCTTGTAATTTTTTTTCTGAATAGCGTGACATGAAGTGTTGGGTTAATGGGCTGCCATAAATACTTCTTTAGTAATGTGGCGGTGAGGTGTGGGAGGAAGCAAAACGTTCTGTAGTCTTACGATGCTGTCTCAGTCTTTCGGTGAACCTGTGAACTTCATCATTGCTTCTCAGCCCCACCCATATTCCCTCTACCCTTCTTAGGTGGGAGAAGGTGGGTAGAGTGGCATTTCCCTTCTCCCAGGTCAGGTAGGCGCTGATAAATACCGGGCAGGTTGGGCTCTGGTTAACTGGTTTCTCCTGAGGACAGGCCTTGTTAAGAGCAGAGTGCTTTGGTGGATTTCAGGATGGTTCCTTTTCCCCTCCCCCTGCTAGAAGCGCTAGGTTTTTCTCCCACGCTCACTGTGAGACCTGGTAGAGGTTTCTCTTGGAGGTAAAGCCCCTGTATGACCAGGTCCCCCTGTAGTTTTTCCCTCAGCCTTGTGCACCTTGAGCCTACAGCAGTTCACCAGTGACAGTTCAGTCTTCCCTTCCTTGGCACTGGTTTTAGAGAAGTTGATGTTGATGGGTTTCTCTTCTAGTAAGTTGTGATTCTCTGTGTTTGCTTCTTTTTGGTCTCCAGTTTGGGTAGCAGCAGTTTTCTGTATGATCTCTGTTCTCCTGCATATCCAAAAGGAGCTCTTGACTTTTTTGGTTTGTTCAGGTAGACTAGAAACCAGAAGCTGATGTCTTTTCCCTTCACCTTCTCTTATCCTTCCCTCTCTCAACTTGTTAGCTCTACTTTTACCTACTTCATATTGAGAACATTGGCACCTTGTTCTAGAACTGTGATTCTTAATTATTTAATGTTTTGGCTTTAGATTGACTTTAGAATATAAAAATTCAATGTAAAAAGGTCTTTACAATATGATATAAATATTTTTACTTCAGTTCCAGACTTTGTACTCTGATTACATTCTTTTACTTTCTCCACTGCCTTTCTTTTTTTTTTTCTTGCACTGTTGCTTTCATATCCGTTCCTTTATTTTTTCTGAAATGTTCTCCTAGAGCATCTGTCAGTTTACTCTGTCAGAACTGGTTACTGCTTAGGCCAGTTGCATAGCCGTTCTCCATTGCAACGTTATTTCTCTGTTTTCTTGGTGTGTATCTACTTTTTTTCTGTATTCCCTGTCTCCAGATTTTGCTAAATAACATCATTTTCCCAAGAAGGGTTCATAGGAGATAAACTTATTAAAATTCCTTCATCTACGAAAGTATCTGTTTTTGTTACCATCTTGGTACTGGATACAGAATTCTAGTTTGAAAATATTTTTTCTTAGAACTTTGAGAATGTTGCTCTACTGCTTTCTGGTTTTCAGTATTACCAATGAGAAGTCTGATGCTAGTCCAGTTAATATTTTTTCTGAAGCACTCTTTCTTACCTCCCTGCCCTATGCCTGTTCTGGCTGCTCTTAGGATCTTTGTTTTATCTTTGCTGTTCTGAAGTTACACAATAATCATGTGTATAGGAATTCTTGAACTCATTATGTTGAGCACTCAGTAGACTCTTGCAGTCTGAAAACCTCTGTCCTTTAGCTTTGGGGTAAATCTCTTGTTCTTTGATTATCACTCTCCTCCTTCCTCTGCATTGTTTGTAGATATCATTTTAATAAAAATCTGGCCCATCTAGATTAGTCTTCTTTGTTTCTTTTCTCTCGTATTTTCTAATTCACCTTTCCCTTTCTTGCTTCTAGAGAAAAAAAGATTTTTGTAAATCTTGTATTTTTACTGAACTTTGTATACAACTGACCGTTGAACAGCATGGGTTTGAACTGTGCAAGTCTAGTAATGTGCAGATTTTTTTCCAAAAAGTATACAGTTGGCTCTTGGTACCTGTGGGTTCTGCATCATCAGGGATGCAGAGGACCAGCTATAGGACTTCAAGCATCCTTGAAGCATCCAAGGCAGGTCCTGGCAGGTCCTAGAACCAGTCCCCTGTAGATACCAAGGGACTGGCTATATTTCCATACCTCTTATCCTCTGATTTTTCCTTTTTCATAGTATCATTGCTATCCTGTTCTTGTTTTGTGAGTGATGCAGTATTATCTTAAATCTCCCAGAAGATATACTCTAGAATATTTTTAAGTGATTTTTCTTCCTTGAACTATGTCTTTCAGAGTTTTTTTTCCCTCCCATTTGTAACTTTGGCAATTCTCTTCCATTTTGTAGCTTTCTTCAGTTGGTTGTTGATGTTAGAGGCAGTAGAAAAACTGAGCACTGTATAATGGGGCATAACACCTCAGAAGGCTGCCTCACTTTAGGAGGAGTGGGTCAGATGTTCTTTTTAACTGGGTTGCTAAATGCTGGAAACAGAAACTTTTCTCTAGGGCAGCAACTCCTGTCTAGGTCAGCAGTCCTAGTACTTCCTGGACATTTGCTTTTGTTAGCTTTTCGCTTCTTTGTCTTTACTTGGAGGGTAAAGTCTAGTTGCTGATACTCTGTGAGTGACTGTAGGGATGGGGAACTTCATCTCTGTCCCAGGCTCAGTCAGTCATATCTAGCATTTCTGGATGAGTCCCTGCATTTTTCTGGCCAAAATGATTCTTCTCTGTGGATGTTCTTGGCGCTGACTTCTACCCTAGGTGTGGGTAGAAGAAGAATGTATGCCATACTAGGTGCGGCACCTGCTTTTCTTAAATTTATTTATTTACTTTTGGCCGTGCTGGGTCTTCGTTGCTGGGCGGGCGGGCTCTTCTCTAGTTGCGGCCAGCGGGGGCTGCTCTGGTGTGCGGGCTCCTCATGGCAGTGGCGTCTCGTTGTAGAGCTCGGGTCTGGAGTGTGGGCTTCAGAAGCTGCAGCCCGTGAGCCCAGCAGTTGCATTTCCCGGGCTCCGGAGCGCAGGTTCAGTGGTTGTGGCACGTGGGCTTAGTTACTCTGCGGCGTGGGATCTTCCTGGACCAGAGATTGCACTTGTGTCTCCTGCACTGGCAGGCGGATTCTTTACCACTGAGCCACCAGGGAAGCCCCGTCTGGTTTCTAATTGCTAAAATTTACCTAAATTTCCAGTTCTTTGTTCCCCTTTCCTCTTGTTTATTTTTATGAATTCCCTTACTATCATTTTAAAAAGGTACCTGAAAGGAAAGGAGATACATTCCTGTGTTTCGTGTATTGTCTTAAGCCACAAGTTCAGTATGCTTGCGAAGGCATGAGGGCACCCTATATTTTAGAATTTAAAGACTATTCTTCAAAAATTATAATAAAACCCAATTTGGTGCTTATAGGCGTTAGCTCTCAGCTCTCAGGAAAATGTGATTTTCAAGAATGATTTAGTCTTTGACATCCCTGACTAAATTAAGTACATTGTGATCAGGAGCGCAAGTAAAAAGTAATAATAATGATATTCGTGGACCAGACCTTGTTTTAAGTGCCATATGAGACAGTATATTCTTTTCCCCAGTTTACATATGAGGAAACTGAGGCACATTAAAATTATATAACTTCCTCAAATACTGTATGAATGATATAGAATAATTGCCTAGCAACAGTAATCTCTGTAGGTATTAAAGCAAACTACAATCTACTTTATCTTTTCCTAGAAAAAAGAAAAACCAGGCAGCCAGGATTCTGTGCCCTTCAGTAAGATGTTACAGTTATTCAGTTACAGTACCTGACTGTTACATTTGAAAGCATATTCTGTTTCTGCAGATTTGTTCTACAGTTGTACAAGTGTATAAAGATAGAGACAAACACATGAATGTTTATGGCATTATTTGTAATATAAAGCTGGAAAAATGTAAATGTTCATCAGTAAGGGGCTGGTTAATTTGCAATAGGAATAGTCATGCAGTGGAATGCTGTGTTTAAAAAAAATGAAAGAGAACTATATATGCTGATATAAAAAGATCTTTGAATAGTAGTATGTGGAAAAAATCATATATAGTATGACCCTACATGGGTAAAAAGTGTATGTGAAGTATGTGTGCTCATGTGTTTGTGTATGTGTAGAGAAAATTGGAAGAACATAAAAAAATTGGTACTTTTGATGAGAATTATAAGAACTTTTAATTCTGTATCCTAAGTATATCTTATTTCTTTTATCATGAGCATGTAGATTTTGTGATGTTAATAGAATGAAGGTTAATCGTTTTCAGTAGCTGTCAGCAGTAGACCAGCAGTCACTCACTGGCCCTGGGCTTCCTAAATGAGTTGGAATCTAATGGAAAGGGTGTGGGACTCTGTATCCTAGGCACTTTAAGTAGTTTTCATGATCAGATAGCTGTGTGAGCTTCTGCACAAATATACATGATTTAGAATAAGGGAAAATTACCATAAAGAGGCAATTAAAAGAGTGAGACTCCTTTGAATAATGCTGAACTAATAATAAATTTCTAAATTTGGAGGTGATAAATGATTTTCTTGGAAATTATCAAATATTTTAGAGATAGAAAACCTAGTTTATTCCCAATAACATGGAAGAAAATGAGTTGTGTATCAGAGATGCCCACCCTGTGTCATTGGTGAATTGTCTTCTAAATCTTTAAGGATTATGTAATTCCTAATCTATTTAAAGTATTTTAGAGCAGGAAAAAAGTAAAGCTTGATAGTTGTGCTTACAAAGCCAACTCATATCAATTCCATACCTTTCAGATATAATATTTTTTGTACACTTAGTCATTTTAAGATTGTGATTAAAATTTTATATAAATATTATTTGAAAATGTAATGCACCATAACTAAATGGAATTCATTTTAGGGATCAAAGGGTGGTTTGATGTTAGGAACTCTATTAATAGAACTTTTAATATTAATAAAGCCAAAGAGATAAATAAACTATCTTCTCATTTTCTGCCCCAAAATGCACATAATAAAAGTAATATCTCTCTGTGGTTTTTTAAAATATAAAGCCCCAAACAAAACTATTAGAATAGTAGAACTAGCTAAATAGTTTCTTAACAAAGGTATTGCACAGTACTAGCCAACATTGCCCTTAATGATAAAACAGTGAAGTGGTCTTGTTAAAGTTATAAACCAGACTGTACATGAAAATTGCTGTCCCAGTTAAAATCTCAATTTATTTTGATAAGTATTTTAAAGATTATTTGAAAGATTAAGTAACATGAGAATAGCAAAGAAAATTCTAAACAAGAACAAAAAGCAAAGGCTGGGCTAACCTTACTCCAGGTATTTAAATATTATAAAGCTAAAGTAATTTTAAAAGAAGGTTAAGTAGCTATATCCCAATTTAAAATTGTTTTAAAAAAATAAAGTAGAGATGACAAAAAAAGGATGTTAAAGATCCAGGAATAGTTATGTAGAACTGTGTAACACAGGGGGTCAAAAATAAATACATGTAAGTGTGTGAGTGGCTTTTCCAGTTGCTGGAGAAAAAGATGAAGTGACTAGAGATGAGAAACATTCGTATACTGACAGTGAGAGAATAAGTTTCAGTGACCTTTTGGAAAGGCAGTTGGCGATAGGTAAAACATTTAAAAATATACTGATAGTTTGGTCCAGCAGGTCTCCTTCTAGGAATTTATTCCAAATATTTCTTTAGAGACAGCTTTTGCCTAATTCACAGATTGTGATAGTAATTTAGACTTCTTGGTAATTTAATCTTGATAGACTTCTTTAAACTGTTTTGTCAGGTATTATTTTTGTAAATTTATATGTCATAACTTGTTTCTTTCTCTCCAGTGCTCACACGGGGACACACACGCCTGACTTGGGCCACAGAACGAGTCTCGAAAGGGATGAAACCGGGAGGAGCTGTAGAGGAATAATTGCATTTATTGCCTCTGATTTTTTTAATCTACTCTTTTCAAAACATCTTTCCTGAGGCGGCAGCTTGGCATACAGACTTTTAAAATTTTGTTATGTCTGCTACAGTAGAAGGATAGTATTTCTCCTTGCTCTTCTACCCCATCCCACTCCCCACTTCCACCCTTACATCTTGGGAAGAACTTTGGGTTTGGAATCAAAAGACCTCATTTCTAGTGCCTCTTCTGCTGAACTAGCTCTGAGACTTAAGAGAAGCAGAAGTACCCTTCTAAATTTACTTTCTTTAAAGCCAAATATTTTAACCTGTTTTGTACTTGTCTTTCTACTTAAATTCCTCCTGTTTATTTCTTAACCCACAAACTGGATTTTATCCTACCTCATTCCTATAACCGCTCAAGTAACAAAACATAATTGCAAAACATCGAGTATATTTCCCCTCCTTTTTGGGGGTTCTACTGCTTCTCCTTTTTAGAAATTATCTATCGATTTTCTGATTAAATAATAATATATATTTTTGGAGTAAATACAGTCTCATGTAAATAAATATAGAAATATCTCTTAATCTCAGCACCCAGAAATAAATGATGACATATTCACTACCATTTTTATGTATATGTTATAAGAGAATTGGTTATGCTTATGTGTATACTGCTTTTTGCTTTCATAACATTAATCCTATAAGTGAATTTTAAAGGCTACATATTTTTCTCATATGGCTATTCCATAATTAATTTTATCTATTCTTGTGAGTTTAGGTTGCTTCTCATAGTACCTTATATGTAAATCTGTATGTGCAATGATTGTTTCCTTTAAAGCTTGCTTACGCCTTCCAAAGCCTATCCCACCTTTGGTTTCCCACTTTCTGCTGGTGTTTTCCCTACTTTCTCTTTGATAAGCTCGGTTTCCTTTTGTCACTCTGGGCTTGCTGGCAGTCTCGTTTACTGGTCCCCCAACTTTAGTCATGACCTCCTGTCTGCTTCCTAGGTACGGAGCGTCTCTCAATGTACTCCCTTCTGAACTCTAGCTCTTTGTTCTATTCCCGGGGTATCTCCCACTGAAAATCCCACAGGCACCTGAAACAGATGTAACAGGGATGAACAAAGTACATGTGATCTCCTTTTAGGTCTTCCCTTTATCTGGCTCTTACCTGGTGTATTTTAGGTGCTTTGGGTTATAAGTAGAAGTATCTCAGATGTATAATGATCCCAGAGGGGGTTCCAGGTGGGCACAGTAACCACAACGCAGTGCCTTCATACCCTTGTGCTCCTCCATTCTTAGCTCTCACCCTCCTTTTCCCCACAGTTCTCCTAATGTAAACCTGCCTCTTTATCCTCCTTGCCCTTTTAAATTTACACAGAAGTGACGCCCCTTAGTGGCAGAAACAGGAACTTCCTCCCATGATGATCATAGCAAAAATGACTGTCATCTTTCCTTGTGCAAGTAAACAAATGGTTATTGTTATTGTGATATATTGCTGAACCATCGATTGCAATTCTACTAAATACTTTACTTTTGACTTAGTACCACACCATCTCAGGTACCTTAATCTTCTTTGAATGTGTTGGGAAAAAGAAAATAGACTAAATATGCTCTCTTTGTACAAGAATTTGGATTTTTGAGAAGCGGAGACATGGTTACTTAGTGCTTGTTTTAAGGTTACTTTGTAATGTCTGTATAGCAGATATTAATACACTTTTGGGGATTATAATTTAATTTTGTAACCTAAAAGTCTCTTTTCCCCAATGGCTCAGCAGTAAAGACTCTGCCTTCTAGTGCAGGAAACATGTGTTTGATCCCTGGGCGGGAAGATTCCCCTGGAGAAGGAAATGGCAACCCACTCCAGTATTGTTGCCTGAAAAATCCCATGGACAGAGGAGCCTGGTGGGCTACAGTCCGAAGGGTCCCACACAACTGAGTGAGCGCAGTTTGATGCTTGGAGTAGCCAGTCAAGGAATACTTATCGAATGACTAGAACAGTCCTTAAAAGGCTTCATGCTTTTTTTAAAAGAGGGCAAACAAAAATTGTTGTTTTAAAGAAAAGTAGCATAACCACATTAAATATAATCTGGAAAGTAAAGAGAAATAACCCATACTCGCAATCTCACCTAGCAAACTTGCTGGTAGAATCTTTATATATCTGGTTGTTTTAAAGTTTGTGCTTACATGGTCAAAATTATGGATCATGCCCTTTCCCACTTAGTAAGTCATTTTATGGCTTACCTTAAATGGCTGGGTAATAATCTATTGGTTGCAGAAACTTTTGGACCTATTGTATGCACAGTGTTTATGAAGAAGAACAGATGGTACGTTTGTTTCTAAAAGATATGATTCTTAAGAAAAAAGTTATTCTAATAAAATATAATTGTTTATCACATGAATTTTACTAAGTAGGAGAATGACAACCTATCGTAAGGTCAGTGCCTTTTTATTTTCAAACATTTAAAACTGAAACTTGAAGAGTTGGTCATCAGTTGAGAGTAATATGCCATATGTCAGCTATGTATTTTGGAAAAGTTACAAACAGAGGTTGGATAGTTGCTTATGTGGAGAATTATTGTCATAATTCTTGATATTAACATTGTTTTCTTTTATAGATTATGGAGCTTTGTGGTGCAACAAGACTTGGTTATTTTGGAAGAAGTCAGTTCTATATTGCTTTGAAACTTGTAGCTGTTGCCCAGTCTGGCTTCCCTTTAAGAGTGGAAAGTATAAATACAGGTAACTATGGAATATATTAGTAACTGAAATGAAAGTGAACTTCTAATAAAAAATGAAATAAAGTCAATAGAACTGTGGAGCCTTTCTGATGTTTCAGTGGCATTTGTGACCTTGAGTTAACGTATCGTGATTTTATTCTTGCCATGCATTTTTCACTTGTTACTATTAGAAAAGTATGTCTACCTTAACTTGTTATGGCATTTATGTACTTCACACATATTTTATGGTAATATAAAAACTTAAATGGCAACTTTAATTTACTAAAAATTGCTTAGAATTTAGATGAATAATTTTATCAAGGTAGCTGATGAGTTGTAGTGACTATCTTCATATATGCCTTCCTTATGTTTGCTACTAAGTATAAAACATACTTAGTCTTTTCCTGTTTGGAAAAGCTATGAACATTCCATTTGAAATTTAGAAAGTATTAGTTAACCAAAATTTTGATTGGTAGAGACAGTATTAACATATTGGCAGACTAAAACCCAAATACAAACATCTGCCCACCCTACAAGTGTCACCTAGGATAATTTGGCTTTCTAATATTTGAAGGCTCGTTGATGTCTAAGTAGTTGAAAATTCTTAATTTCTTAAGAATTAAATCCTTAAGAATTTCTTCTTCATTCTTAAATGCAGAGTTCTTTGGTTTTCATAGGGAATGGGGTGGGAAGAGAAAACTTGAGGTTTTCTGTAATGTTAGAATTTTTATAAAATAGTTTTAAGTACCACCTCTGTTTATTAGTCATCCAGAAGTTTTCAATGTGGAGCTCTCGTTTCATTGTTCTAGAATTGAGAGTTTACATTCTTTTTAGGTAATTTTTATTTTCTTTACATAAATGCTGCATAAACATTACTATTTTCCCTCCTTAATGTGGAGATTCTAAAGAGAAATGCAGGTAATCATGGTGCAGGGAAGTACACTTTCTTCTAAAGATGCTGCTGCTGCTGTATTGTTCTAGTCGAAAAATGTGCAGAGACATTCTCAGTCTTTTATCCTTTTCTCTCTTTAAAAGTGAATGTAGAATATTTGCATGTAGGAGTGTCGTAAGCGGGACTAAAGTGGGAGGTATGACTAACGCCTTGTTCTGTGTCCTTGGTAGGTGGGGACAGTAAGATGTTTCCAGGAATTTCTGCATCGAAAATGTCTAGATTAATCTAGTTTCAAACTTAGTGACATATTCTTGTTTTGTTTAGAGCTCTAACATCTTCCTTTAGGGAACCAGTGTGAGTAGAAACAGTCTAGGCTTCAGGGTTAGACTGACCTGGCTGCAGATCCTAACTGTCAGTTACTGTCAGTGACCTTGGCATCTTAAGAGTCTCAGTTTCTTTATGTGTAAAATGGGGGTTTTGTAAAGTTTATATGGTTATGAGATAAATATAAAGTACAAAAAAAAGCCTGACATGCATTGAACATTTCATACAACTTAACCCCTTAGAGTGACAGTTTGATGTTACTACTACCTTCTACATTAGAGTTTCCCTAAACAGTCTAAGGGAGATGATCTGAATTTTGTGGCGATAAACATTTTGTGTCTGTTGTTTCTGTCTTAGTTTTTGCAAACATTCTTTCTAATAGCAAATTCATCTCATTTCAGTTTTTAATGTGTATACCTTATTTTATTTTGAAGTAATAATTTTTTTTGCGGTTAATAGTAAAGGACCTTCCTCTGCCAAGATTTGTTGCTTCAAAGAATGAACAGGAATCTCGTCATGCAACCTCATATTCGTCAGATTCTGAAAATCAAGGGTCTTACTCTGGTGTAATCCCCCCACCACCTGGCAGGGGACAAGTGAAAAAAGGGTCCACAGGCCATGATCCTGTCCAGCCTCGTGCATCTGTAGACCAGCAGGTAATCACGTACACGTTCATGCTATCAACTGATAGACTGTGGGAATGCTTACGCTAAAACATCTATTGACTGCCTGAGTAGTGAAAATGTTACCTTAAAATTTAAATTTTCACATAATGATGTTCTTTCTAGGAACCTGTGTCCCCAGTAGTTTCGCCACAGCAGTCCCCACCAACTTCTCCACACACATGGAGGAAGCACAACCGTCACCCCAGTGGAGGAAATAGTGAGAGGCCTCTTGCAGGACCTGGACCATTCTGGTCTCCCTTTGGTGAAGCACAATCAGGTACTTGGAAATTTTTTTAAAGTAACGTTTATTAAGGGCTATAAATTGAAGGAAACTTGATAGTGTTCCTTTAAGAGTTGCCTCTAAGTCAGCTTTTAATTTATAAGTTCAGTTCAGTCGCTCAGTCGTGTCCGACTCTTTGTAACCCCATGGACTGTAGCACACCAGGCCTCCCTGTCCACCACCAACTCCTGGAGTTTACTCAGACTCATTAAGTGCCTTGCTGCTGCTGCTGCTAAGTCGCTTCAGTTGTGTCCGACTCTATGCGACCCCATAGACGGAAGCCCACCAGGCTCCCCTGTCCCTGGGATTCTCCAGGCAAGAACACTGGAGTGGGTTGCCATTTCCTTCTCCAATGCATGAAAGTGAAAAGTGAAAGGGAAGTTGCTCAGTCATGTCCGACTCTTCACGACCCCATGGACTGCAGCCTTCCAGGCTCCTCCGTCCATGGGATTTTCCAGGCAAGAGTACTGGAGTGGGGTGCCATTGCCTTCTCCAGTTAAGTTCCTTAAATAGAAGCAAAAGCCAACTGTGAAAGTTTCTAAGTAAATTGATTGGTAATTGCATTTACTTATATCTGTGATGCTTAGACAAAAGTTTATAGGTATCAGATTCTCTCTGAAGGGTAAAATGTATAAGAGATATATTATATTGAAGATATATTCCCAGGTATATATATTATATTAGTGAAGGGAAGTATACTTTGTTATAAAAATGATTCTGCTGCTGTATTGCTTATTATAGCAATAAACTGGTTATTATGTCAAATGAGGTATGATTTTAAATTGACAGATAAGATTCCATTTTTGAAATTGTTATTATTTCCTCAGAGTTAGCTTTTTAAAAGAAAACTTGTCCATGTATGTGGTGATTTGTTATCATTAAAAACCTGGTAACTAAAAAAAAAAAAAAAAAAAACCTGGTAACTTTATTTTTTCTTCCAAAAGTGAGTCAGCATGTTTACCCATTCTGTTTTTAGGTTCTTCTGCTGGTGATGCAGTGTGGTCAGGACATTCTCCACCTCCACCTCAAGAAAATTGGGTCAGTTTTGCAGATACTCCACCAACCAGTACTCTTTTAACCATGCATCCTGCTTCTGTCCAGGTGTGACATTTTATTGGTATTGCATTTTTATTTGCTTCATTAAAAGTATTGCTGCTGTCATTGTTTTTATATTTTGCTGTTGCACATTTTATAAATACAAGTTCACTCTTTTATTAAGAAAAAAAGAGCTTTGTGCCTTTTCTTCAAGTCTTTTCATTGGAATGTTTTATTGAAAGTTTTGGCTGATTTTTCTTGCTAATTCCATAGTGAAGTTTTGAAAGGTTTTTGCATCTAGGAATGTATTTGCTTGGCTTTCTTAGCACCCTTTACATAGCTTTCTGTTGCTTACATATTGCTGTCATTCTACACATTTATGTAATCTTTGTGCAAAAATGTTTAATAACCTATATAACAAATATGTGGTTTGCTGATGAGTTTGTTAAGACGTATTTTTAAACATCCACAAAAAGTAAGTTTTACTTTCAAAGATAAGTAACTTAACAATCTTGGTCCATATAGTCATATAGATAGATACTGTACTGAGGAAAAAATGTTTCATTACAGGACCAGACAACAGTACGAACTGTAGCCTCAGCTACAACTGCCAATGAAATTCGTAGGCAATCCAGTAGTTACGACGATCCTTGGAAAATAACAGATGAACAAAGACAGTATTATGTAAATCAATTTAAAACCATTCAGCCTGATCTAAACGGATTTATTCCAGGTGAGTTGTTAAAAACAGAAGTTCTTATAAATGGGATAGGATGGTCTCAGTTTCATAATCTCAAAGACATGGTTTTATTGGTCAGTGATGATAAAGGATAAATTAATTTTCAAATTGTCTAAAAAGTTTATAGTCACTGGAAACCAAAAATATGATATGTACACATGTTAAGGTTACCTTTTTCTCAGTGACAGAAGTCTTAAGACTCTTACCTCACATTTTATTCTTGGAGCTGTAAGTCCAGAATAACACTAAACAACACTGTTTTAATATTTCAGGATCTGCAGCTAAAGAGTTTTTTACAAAATCAAAACTTCCTATTCTTGAACTTTCTCATATTTGGTAAGTATGGTGTATCATTAGTTGGGTAATGTGGGTTGTTTCAAAGGAGTTTACAGCAGGTAGATTTTTGAACTTAAAAGTAAACTATTAGAGTAACCTTTTCAAGAATGTTCTCAAAGAACTCAGTATTGCCTTATAATATCCAGCTTCTCTCTCACTCTTTAGAAGGGAACTAAGTGATTACTCTGCAGTAGTTCTTTAAAGTGTGCTAAAAGTTTTTAAGCTGTATCAGCTGTTTCTTGTTGAAAGAATAATGTGTGGCATAAAAGCTGGTTTGCTCATACATGGTTATGTTTATCCCATTTGGTTTTTAACAGGGTAAATAAGTCCTATACCAAGGCATGATCTCAAGAACATGCTTAGCTCCGATCTAAATTTAGACTGAGACTCAGGATAGCTGGTATGTAGTTGAAATTAGCCATCAGAACACAAATTGCATTCACAAATTACTTTTTAAAAGCAATTATCAGATAAATACATGTTATTTCTACTTTATATCAATGTATTTATTTATACTCTAAATTACTTTGTTAGTAGCATCTTTAGAAGCATAGGATACTATGGTAGGAAAGGTAGATAATGCCTAAAACTGAAAAATCAAGAACTGGCAATATATGCATGCTGTTAACATTTATGTAATTTAAGGTAATAAATTAAAAAATGATTGCTCCTGCAACCAGGAAATGGACACCAGGGTGGGGCTGCTGTTTCAGTGTATCAGGACTTGTAATTCTGTTGGATGCTTTAAAATGCATACATGTAGAAATTTGATGACAATAAAAGCAGTTTTTAAAAATTTCAGTGACATTATTAAGTAACCCAGGGTTTAACTAAATCCTTTTACTAGAAATGCATGTGGGTTAAAGGTCATTTTTTGGTGACTTTATTTATTGGAACTGTTTTTTCAGCATTTTATTTATGAGATTTTAAAGTATACAGAAAAGTGTAAAAAGTTGTGCCTTGAACACCCATATGCCCACTGCCTACAATTAACAGTTTGCTGTATTTGTTTTGGTGGCTCAAACGGTAAAGTGTCTGCCTGCAATGTGGGAGACCCGGGTTCAATCCCTGGGTCAGGAAAATCCCCTGGAGAAAGAAATGGCAACCCAATCCAGTACTCTTGCCTGGAAAATTCCATGGACTGAGGAGCCTGGTAGGCTACAGGCCATGGGGTCACAAAGAGTCAGACAAGACTGAGCAACTTCACTTTCACTTTCATATTTGTTTTGGGCTTCCCAGGTGGTGCTAGTGGTAAAGAACCTGCCTGCCAATGGAGGAGACATAAGAGACCCGGGTTTGATCCCTGGGTTGGGAAGATCCCTTGGAGAAGGGCATAGTAACACAATCCAGTATTCTTGCCTGGAGAATCCCATGGGCGGAGGAGCCTGTGAGGCTACAGTCCGTGGGGTCGCAGAGTGGGACATGACTGAAGCAACTTAGCATGCACATACTTGTTTTACTACATGTCCTTCCATCTGTGGAATTTTTTAAATTGTTAATTGCTATTTTCTGGGAAAGAATTTCTCTTCTTTTTGAAACCTAAAAGGAGCCAAAGCAGAATATGATTATATTAATAATAAGTTTTTATTCTAGGGAACTCTCAGACTTTGATAAAGATGGAGCCTTGACACTGGATGAGTTTTGTGCTGCTTTTCATCTGGTAGTTGCTAGGAAGAATGGCTATGACTTGCCGGAAAAACTCCCTGAAAGCTTAATGCCCAAACTGATTGATCTGGAAGATTCAGCAGGTAAGATCAGGAGCTGAAGAGACCTGACTGCATACTTCCACAAATATAACACTTGATTCCTAAAGCAAAATCAAGATGTGATAACTTAGGTTAAGAGCTTAGACATTTCATCAAAAGTACATAGATTTGCCATCAGAATAGACTGTATGGGTTAAACCTGAAATAATGGTTTCACTTATTTAGTAAACTTGAAATAAAAAGATAAAGAATATATGCCACTATGTATGTCACTGTTTCACTTAACACTCACGAATTGTGAAGATCTGAAGAGCATTTCACAGTGTCTTGTTATTTTGTGGCCCTTAAGTGTATTATAAATTATCTGAAGTGGTTAAAGGAGCCAGTCTCCATTATCAGCATTTTTTCATTTAAGGTGTCTTGATCTGTTGAAGGGAATGCCTGATTTATCATTAGATCTTTGCAGACCAAAAGCATTTCCTTTAAAAAGCCCACTTCTTTTCTTCAGACTCTGAAGAAGTCTGGGAAATTTGTATTTGATTATAGATAATGCTTTTAAAAAATATTTACTGGAATGTTTTTATAAGGCCTCATATTGCCTGGTAGCTTTCTTTAAAAGGAAACAGAAATAGAATACATTTTCCTTGCATTCTGAATGAATAAGAGGAAATTAATGCTAAATTCTTAACAAGTTTAATTAAACCTAAATTACTGTTTTCAAATTTTTTAAATCTAAATTCTCTTTTGTGTGTTAGGTTGGAAGGAATTTTATAGTTGTAAGAAGATAGAACAGAATTTGGCTCTTAAAAGAGCAACTTCTATTTAACTCAGAAATGAAATGATCTGACTTCTTTTTCTAAATTACATGGAAGGAACCATAAACACGTCATTACTTTCCGGAAGAGAACAGGTCTCCTTGGAGTTAAGAACTTGAGTGTGCTTCTGGTTTGTCAGTTCCTCTCTGACCTTGGGCAAGGTCTCACCAGTCACTCTGTTTTTTCATCTGTTTCTCCACCTGAAATGTGAATTTGACCATTCCTATTTTAAGACTTGAATTATATATTGACTCTTTATCTACCAGTAGGTTGATTAAATAATTTACTGTTGGTTTCAGTTCTTTACAAACACTATCCTGTGAGAATCCCAGGATTTTCCTGATCATTTCAGGTAGTTATTTGGTATCAGTTACCCTCTAACTTGAGCTGAAAGCTAAGTGTTTTTGTTAGATAACTTTGCTTTGGTTTACCTAATTAAGAAATAAATAAAAATTACTTCTTTATTTAGCATATTTGTTAGGTAAGCCAAAAGGGAAACAGTTGTGATAGCTACAGACTTGCTGTATCATTGATTTATAAATTGGACCTTGTATGTAGAGATTTTCTATGACTTTAATTTTTAAAAAACTGATAGTGTACTAACAAGAAATAAGTCAGACTTACTCTGTTGTATGTCATTTTCTGGAGACTTCTCTGGTCTTATTAACTGTTGGATTCAGATAGGTGAATGTGGCTTTCAGGTTTTTGTAGTTTAGTCTTTTTTTTCTTTCTTTAATTTAAATAAAGTCTTGTTTTTTGTCATGTTGATCTGATGGAGTTTTAAGACTGATGATTCAAGAAATTCTTTCCTGGGCATTTGTCTCTTTATGTCTGCTGGATTTGTTTGGCAAAGAGACACTCTGGTTTTTTGCCTGCATGTATCTATACACTATTGCTCTAATTATAATTTTAAGGGTGTCAAAGACTCAATTTTTTCCAATTCTAATATTATATGATTTTCCAGTCACATTTATTGTAAATGTTTTGACCACACGATATTAGATTAAAATCTGCTTTGCCTACTTATAAATGATAAATTTGGAGTTCTGTTTGGAGGTGGGAAGAATCATTTAATCTTTCTTCTCCTGCCTATTGTAAGCCTGAGATTTATATGACACAGAGTCCCTTGAAGTATAGAAATTGTTGTGTGACACTGTGTTTCAATCAGTATCTTTAAAAACCATTTTTCTAAAAAAAAAAAACAAACAAACCATTTTTCTTTTTTTTTTTTTCCTAAAAACCATTTTTAAATAGCTGTGTTTTTAGAAGTTCCCAGTTAAAGGAGAAATACCTAAATACTTTCTTTTGGCTGACCTGAGGGGTATCATAAACATCCCTTCCGTGGAGCCCTTGTGACTTCCAGGCATGGGTGGTTTCTGTCTTCTCTGATCTGTCACAGCATATCCTACGTTGCTGTTCATTTCGGCACATATTATGCTGAACCCTGTTCTTTTGTCCCCTTCTTTCTACTACAACATTCTGAGCACCTTAAAAAACTGGAAATGATCATATTCATTGTAGTATTCTCAGGACCTTGCACTTTGCATGCAAGCACTAAGTAGCTCAGTAAATAATTATTGAGTTCAGTTCAGTTGCTCAGTCATATCCGACTCTTTGCGACTCCATGAACTGCAGCATGCCAGGCCTCCCTGTCCATCAACTCCCAGAGTCTACCCAAACCCATGTCCATTGAGTCGGTGATGCCATCCAACCATCTCATCCTCTGTCGTCCCCTTCTTCTCCTGCCCTCAATCTTTCCCAGCATCAGGGTCTTTTCAAATGAGTCAACTCTTCCCATCAGGTGGCCAAAGTATTGGAGTTTCAGCTTCAACATCAGTCCTTCCAATGTACACCCAGGACTGATCTCCTTTAGGATGGACTGGTTGGATCTCCTTGCAGTCCACGGGACTCTCAAGAGTCTTCTCCAACACCAAAGTTCAAAAGCATCAATTCTTCGGGACTCAGCTCTCTTTATAGTCCAACTCTCACATCCGTGCGTGACCACTGGAAGAACCATAGCCTTGACTAGACGGACCTTTTTTGACAAAGTAATGTCTCTGCTTTTTAATATGCTGTCTAGGTTGGTCATAACTTTCCTGCCAAGGAGTAAGCATCTTTTAATTTCATGGCTGCAGTCACCATCTGAAGTGATTTTGGAGCCCAGAAAAATAAAGTCTGACACTGTTTCCACTGTTTCCCCATCTTATTTGCCGTGAAGTGATGGGACTGGATGCCATGATCTTAGTTTTCTGAACGTTGAGCTTTAAGCCAACTTTTTCACTTTCCTCTTTCACTTTCATCACGAGGCTCTTTAGTTCTTCTTCACTTTCTGCCATGAGGGTGGTGTCATCTGCATATCTGAGGTTATTGATATTTCTCCTGGCAATCTTGATTCCAGCTTGTGCTTCCTCCAGCCCAGCGTTTCTCATGATGTACTCTCCATTATTATGCTAAATATGTGCCATTTTTAAAGTAAAATATTTTTTAACATTTCTGGCTTTGAAAATAAAATCATTTGTTGTCATAAGTTTATGATGTTTTGTTGTTATTTTGTTGTTTAGTTGCTAAGTCATATCTGACTCTTTTGCAACCCCATGGACTGGACTCTGCCAGGCTCCTCTGTCCATGGACTTTCTCAGGCAAGGACACTGGAATGGGTTCCCATTTTCTTCTCCAGAGGATCTTCCTGACCCAGGGATTGAACCCCCAAGTCTCCTGCATTGGCAAGCAGATTCTTTACACCACTGAGCCATTAGCTCCACAAGTATTCTGTATTTATAATTTAAATAACTCTTATAGAAAGGTAGATGATAAACAGTGATGACAAGTTACAGTTGCTTGAAGTAGTTTTCTCTAGGTGTGCAAACATAGGTGGGATAAATATGTATTTTATCCAAAGTCATTTGAACAGATTTATAGGATTACATATCAGATGGCTTCTCTTGTGGCTCAGATGGTAAAGAATCTGCCTGCAATCGGGAGACCTGGGTTCAGTCCCTAGGTTGGAAAGATCCCCTGGAGGAGGGCATGGCAACCCACTCCAGTATTCTTGCCCGGAGAATTCCATGGACAGAGGAGCCTGGTGGGATACAGTCCATGGGGTCAGAAAGAGTCGGACATGACTGAGCGACTAAGCACAAATATCAGATAAACCAGAAAAACTCTAAGGCTCATAGGTAGAAGTACTTGTGTGGACCTGAATTAAAATATTTAACACTGACCATCTCTGAATTTGGCAATGCAGTTCTCATTGTTAAGTTGCTAAGTCACGTCTGACCCTGTGACCCCATGGATTGCAGCTCACTAGGCTCATCTGTCCTTCACTATCTCCCACAGTTGGCTCAAACTCCTGTCCATTGAATCAGTGATGCTGTCTAACCCTCTCATCCTCTGCCGCCCCCCACTTCTCCTACCCTCAATCTTTCCCGGCATCAGTCATTTCCAATGAGTTGGCTCTTCGCACCAGGTGCCTGAAAGTATTGGAGCTTCAACTTCAGCATCAGTCCTTCCAGTGAATATTCAGTGCTGTGCAGTAGGTTCTTATTAGTAACCTATTTTATATATATAGTAGCATATATGTGTTGATTCCCCGTCTCCCAATTTATGCACCCCACTTGAAAGAAAGATTAAGGTTGTGTGCTAGCCTACCACAACTGTACCTTAAAGAAAAAAGAAAGCATGTTGAGTTGTTATTTATCTTAAAACTCCATGTCAAAAAAAAAAAAACCAAACCCTCCATGTCTTAAACTCAGTTTCCAAAGAATCATCTTTTTAGCACAATTGCTATTTTATGTATATTTTATGTGATCATTTGGTCAGTCTCTTAAACTAGCTTAGAGGTGTCCCGGCAGGTGACAGATCCCAGGCAGATCTGTCTTGTTCATTATATTTAAGTATCTCACAGGGTGCAAATTGAGTACATAAGTAGCCGTTTATGTTTTTGAAATGTCTAAATGACTGAACCACTTGTTTTTTAAAACTGTTTCCTGTCTTCACACCACACAGCTCACATGAGCACCTTGGTAGGATCTGGTTGAGATACTCAAAGATGGAAAGGAATTTGTTCACTATTCTGTGTCCTTTCCATAATCACTTCTTTAAGCAGTAAATTTGAGTGTGTTTCATTATTGTTAATATAATACATAGCATAGGCCCCCAAGCTCCTAGTGGTATTTAACATGAATGTTTTTAAAGCCAGAGACTTTTTATTTATGAGTAATTTGCCAAAAAGCCATACTTGAGACTAGGTTGATTAATGTTAGGTTCTTTCACCAGAAAATTTAACATATAAAAGCCCACAGAAACTGGGTGAAAATCTCCCTAATAAACCTAGAGAAAGTTACCGTTAAAAAAAAAAAAAAAAGCCCACAGAAATAACATGTGCAGCTGTTTTTACACAAGTGCAATCACACTATACATCTGTGAATTTTTTTCTAATAATGTTGGACATCTCTGCCCTTATTACATATAGAGTTGTCACATTCTTTGTCATACATATGAATGTTCCTTAATTCAGCCAGCTTCATATTGATGGAATTTTCAGATAATTTCCTGGCTTTATCTTTAAAATGGTGCTAGGGGAAAAAAAAAACACCACATTTTTGTTTTGTACAAAGAAAGTTGAATCTTTGTTTTGGAAAATTTGCTCTCCAGGTGCCTTTAGTTGCAGAGATAAAGATAATAAAAATAGGCACAATATTCACCATTACCACTACGTCTAAGGAATTAGTTCTTAAGCACACCCCACCCCCATATCTGTATACATTCTTAATGGCATCATTTCTTTTCAGAATGTGGGGTATTGGAACTGATGGATCAGAACAACTGCAAATACTGGCAAAGGGGCACCACTTAATGAGATTGGAAAAAATACTTAGCCTCCTCAGATTCCTGGCAGAAATTGACAAACACTTTTCTGTTTGTCACAGAAAAGTGACAAACAAGGCTAGCTCATACTTAAAAGAGAAAATCTCTGCAAGAGTGACACTAGGGGCTTTACAAGATTACGGTTTAAATACAGTAGATTTAATGAGAGTCTTGGGAATATTTAATGATACCCTTAATTATTCTTGCAGAAATGAGATTTTATCTTGGTGATTGTGTTGTGAAAGTCAGAATGGAGTGAAGGATGTTTGTCTTGCTCTGTTAGGATGAGAGCTCCATGGAAATAAATGGGAGCCTCATCCTCTTGCACAGTACCATGTCTTTGTTTGCTGTGTTTATTTACAGGCCCTCAGTAACGATGCACACTACTGGATTCTTGCTTTATTAATTGTGCCACCAAATTTCACCCCATATTTTTAATCTCTTATTCTTGATACTCATTTTCTATGTTAGTCTTAAAGATAAAGCCCCAGTTTCTAGTTGTTTTTTTCTGTTTATGAAACTTGAGTCCTTATTTTAATTGGATTAGCTTTAAATGGGCTTTTCCCATTTTTAGGTATCCTTAGATAATGGAAACCTCCTGTGTATCTGTAGGTAGTTTTCTTTGAAGTATAATAGGTGAGTCAAAACAGTATTTGCTATAAAATATTGATAAATACTGCAAAAAAAAAAAAAAAGAGAAAGACAAGTGCAATTTAATTAATATTTAGGGTAAATGTTTTATTCTTTTCAAACCTTGTTGGGCATGTTTTTACTTCAATTTTAGAAAAATAATCTTTGGTTTTAATTCAAAATTGAGTCCTTCTTAAGATCTGCTTACTGAGTAGGTTTTCATTTGTGGAGTATCAGGGAGAAGTGGAATTAGTTTTTGAACTAGAGCTAAGTTTTTTGATCCATGTAATGTCATTCAAGGCAAAACATATCTTAAACTGAGTCCTTAATTTCTTTCTGCATATGCATTTCTTGCCTCTGTCATTTAAAAATATGAATGAAAAAAGTACTCTTTAATAGGATTTGTTTTTGAAAACGCAAAATTTATTGAAACCTGCTTTTTTAAATTAAAATTTTTTTTCTTGTAAAGATAATATTTACACCTCAAATAAATAAAAGATATAGTTACTTTTGCTTAGATGAAGCTGTTAAATGAGCTTAGAACCTTGAACCTTCATGACTGAATTCTTGGATTTGTTTTGCTACTTGAAAGGAAAATAAGTTTTAAACCATAAGATTTCAGATAGTGTATTATGTTTCTAAAAGATTAATAATAGCTGGCAGTCATTTTTTAAATAATTTTTTAGTATGTTGAGTATAATACTAGGAAAATAAGATAAATTTGGGTTAGGTACGTTATAAACCTGGAATAAAACCGAAGCTCTTCATGAAAGAGCTTGTTCAGGAGGTACACTGAACTGAATTGAATCTGGGGAACTTTTCAGAGTCTATGAAGGCTCGAAGGATGAAAACTACTGACTGTTTATTTGCTAGTGCTATCCTGAAAATCAGGCTTGTGTGTTAAATGTTATTATTACTAACTTTTCAGTGTAGGTTGACAGTACATCAGTATGCTCATACTGGGTTGTGTCTTCCAGACAAACTTTTTATACATGGAAATACTTTCTGCATAAAAGCCCTTCTGGGGTTGACTTTAACAAATGATTTAGGCTCATGCTCTTCTTTTTCAGCCCTGATGCTCTGATGATGTCAGGGGCAGAGCAGAAGCCTCAGGAGGGAGGCAGGGTTGACACAGTGTTCCAGCAGGAGGCTAGGCTGGAACACTGCATCAGGTAAGAGAGAAGCCACACCCCTGCCTCCATGAGGATGCAGTCTTAAGGACTTAACCCTTGTGGCTGGGCGTGAAGCCCTTTGTTGGGGTGTTTGTAAGGAGTGGCTTGAAGGAGACGCAGTTAATTTACACGCTTAATGCCCCCCCTCCAACTCATGACTGGCAGTTTCTAGAACATAGGTAATTTGCTCTTTTTCTACTGCCATTTGTTCTATGTATGAAATTAAGAAAGAACCATGGGTAATTTTGCTAATTTATTCCAGAGATAATTTTTGAATTTTCAAGGACAGTGATTTTTTTCAAAGCTTTTTGTCTTCAGACCCCTTTATATTCTTAAAAAAATTTGTGGACCCTCAAAACTTTGTTTTTATAGATTAGATCTATCAATAGTAACTTTATTAGGAAATAAGTGATACACTTAAAAAAACACTTCTTTATTTTGAAATAAAAATAGACCCCTTATATATTAGTATAGATATTTTTAGGAAAATAACTGTATTGCAAAAAGGGTGGCATTGTTTTACAATTTTGAAAATCTCTTTAATATTTGGTTTAATAGAAGACAGCTTAGATCTCATCTATCTGCATTCTGCATTCAATCTGATGAGTGTTTTACTTTATTTGAAGTATAGCAGGGGCTGGCACACTTAAGCCCTGAGACCAGAGCCAGTTTACTGACTGTTTTCAAAAAAGAATAAATTTATCACACATGAAAATATATGAAATTCAGTTTCAGCATCCAAAAATAAAATTTTATTGAAACACAGCCAAGCCTGTTCCTTTATGAATTACCTATGGCTTCTTTTGACTACAGTAGCATATTGTGAGTGGTTGCAACAGAGACCTTAAAGCCTACAAAGCCTTAAATATTTACTCTCTGGCCCTTTGTAGAAAAAGATAGCTAATTCTTGGTACATGAAGAAAATTTGGCCTCACATAGTAAAAGGGAGGATTATTTTCATATAATTTTGGATATTCTTTGGTACTACCCGAAAACTCAACATATAGTAATTTCTTAAAGATTAATTGCAGTGAAAGCTGAAACCATATTAATGAATTGTTTGTACTATTAGGTAGATCTGTCTTGCACTTTGAATGAATCTGTTACCCACGCATGGTTTTATAACATAATGCATTGATTATTTGTAAAATATCAGTTCATTGAGTTGTACAGCTTTTGAAATGTTGGAACGTTTTATTGTAAAATATCAAAAAGTTTAGTTGTTAATGTTACAACCTATCTTATCAAAGAAGTCTTTTAAGTACTGGGAAGCTCTTGAGCTTATAGACATGGTATACATTTTCCAGAATTCCAACTTTCACTTAAAAGTTGAAACTTTTGTCATTGGTGACAAATACTGAAAATAGTTATTTTAGATACAGGGTCACTTAATCCATTTTTGAGAAAATCTGTGCCCTACCATGTCTGAATAATTATATAGTTTTATCAACTGTTCTTTCAAGGATGATAGTGTCCAGTGAAAAAAGTGGCCTGTTCAGCTGACAACTGAACACCAGTAGTTTCCCATGAGAAAACCCCTGCACTTTAATGTGGAGAAACGCTTTACATGTTTCCCGCTTCATCATACAGTGTGTTTTAAAATGAGTTTTGGGGTGAGATTTAATAAAATTAATAATTCTTACTGCTTAATTGTGAACATTCTTTAGTGAAGTTACTGGTTCATTTATTTTTATATATTTTAACTGGAATGTGTGGCAGTAAAGAACACAATGACTGCTAGTGTGTTTAGGAGCCACTGGCTTAGTTCTTGCTGATAAGCCAGCAGGTTTACCCACCATTGCTTTCGCACCATCAGTGCATGTGCCCCCACAGGGGAAAAGCATTATTACTATTACAAAAATAGTTGACTTTTTAGACCCCCTAGCAGAGTCATGGGGGTCCCCAGGAGTCCATGGTTCACATGGAGGTACCCCAAATCTATCCCAAACCTGCACTTCCCAGCAGTGGGAGTGGCATGCACTGTGGCCCTAAATTTCTCAGCAGTGGACTAACAGGAAAACAGAGATCTAGACAGTCAATTGAGGGCCCCTGTGTGCTCTAAGGTGATATTTGGAGCTTAAGTTGAAATGGAATATGACTTTTGAATAGGTTTTTTTGAAAATTAATCATCCTATAGTTAATACTATTTTTATTCTGTTTCTTGTTTCTTTAATACCTGCTTTGAGGGATCTTTTAAAGATACTTCTTCAATCTCTATCCTTCTGACAGTTTCACTTCCAGTAAACTGTTAGATCTATAGCCATATTCTCCTTCAACTCCCTTTCCCTTTGTTACCATAGGAAAAAAAAAAGTCCATGATTTTTGTTCAGACTGAAAACCACAAGCTGTCTCCATGAGGAATTTGCTGCTACTATTTATCATAAATAATTTTTTTCATTAGTTGTTCTCTGGGAGCTTTGAGTTAAAAAGTCTTCATAGAACATTATTTAAAGCATTTCTGCCTCTTACTGTTCTGTATCACTATGGCACTTTTATTGAGAAAGGCATGGAATTAAGAAAGAAATCTGAATAACTCTTGATCTATGAAAACCAAAATTTATCAAAATATGATAGAACTTGCAGTGTGATATGACTATAAAGAAATAATGTCAGGGTAAGTAAAAGGGAAGTATTGATATTTCGAGGTAATCATGTTCAGAATAAGGTGAAGAAAAATTTTGAGAACTTTTCAAAGTCTCAGTAGTTAACTCTGGTTTTAGGGAAATAACACTAAAGAATGAATTTAAATGAAGATCACAAAAAGTAATTCATTCAGTAAATATTTGAGTGCCTAGTAAGTATTAGGTTCTGTGTTCAGTACTATAGTGTGAAGGATTTACTCATGAATAGATTGAAAGGTTAAACCTATACTTCGCCAAGTTATTTTATGTCTGTCTCTATAGGAATCTGAAATATAATACTAACATTTAATGGCAGGTGTCTTCCTTTCTGATGGAGAAACTCAGGTGCTATTTATTTTCTTCAGCTTGCCCATGGTCACAAACAAAAAGATAGTGACGGATATTAGAATCATATTTTTTGACACAGGTTCTAAACAGATTAGTTATACCCCATTAATTTGGCAAAGTTAATGTGATTTTCAGACAGGAATTATATTCAAAGCCATATAAAACTTGGGAAGATTGGAATGAGAATTTATTTACCATTGAAATTTTCTTCCATTTTTAAATTACAGTTTAAGAGAGAGTTTAGATGAGGCCTTAACTAATTAAAAGTGGAACATGATATCACATAATACTTTAAAAACCACTTTGAAATTGTGTCATGGATTTGTAGCCCTCTCGGTTAAGTCTGTAAACGCTAGTGAGCCTAACAACGAAAAGTTTGTTTCATGTGGACTTATTGACTTTGCTTTTTGCTCGTGCCTGGGTTCTTCCTCTCCTTTTGCTGTCTGCCTTAAAAATATATGCTGCTTCTTGGTTACAAGGAAGACTTGTTGAGAAAATGCAAGTGAACTAGTGTAAATCAACATTTCCTAAAGTATATGCCAAGGGGATATTGAGGGTTTTTTATCTGATTTTAAAAAAGTTTATATTTGGGAAAGACTGATTTAAACACATTTATTTGCTCTAGGTCTTTAATATACAAATGTGCATAGGGACATGTCCAACAGAGAATTATGGTATCCCCAGATTTATTTGAATGAAAAGCCTAGTTTTTTAAAAATGCCTTACTAATTAATATTCCTTGAAGTACACTTTGGGAACTGGTACAAATCCATCTCTATTAGAAGAAGATTCCAAGTATGTGCCTTATTGCATTGCTATGTACAACACTCTTTCTCTGTGTATTTCTAACTAGATTTTATTTTTCATGGAAAACTCTGGTTTCAGGTAGACAATAAGTAGCAGGAATACATATTGCCTGTTTAATTGTTAAAATGTTTGTTTGGGGAACATGAGAAAAGGCAATTCAGATTATAAATTACTACTTGTGAAAATCTTCTGTTAGGTTTTTATGAATAAGCATTCCAGAACTAAAATATATTGTTTACAGAAAATTTCTCTATTTTTAAATTGCAGATGTTGGGGATCAGCCAGGTGAGGTAGGTTATTCAGGCTCTCCTGCAGAAGCTCCTCCAAGCAAGTCTCCGTCAATGCCGTCGCTAAACCAGACTTGGCCGGAGCTGAATCAGAGCAGTGAGGTTAGCAATACTTCCCTTTTCTTTCACTAATGTTCACTTTTTTAAGGTAAGAAGTTCCAAGCAGGGTAATTTCAGCCTATAGCTCTTTCAGCATGCATGCATAGGGACCATATCAAGTGTGACTGTGATAGATGCTTGTAATTATATGACTGTCTGAGGTTCTCGAAGTCCTTTTTCACATGTGTACTATTGTTTAGTTTCCACCATTCATTCCTGTTAAGACCCTGTGAGTTAGGTGAGACAGGTGCATGAACTTAACAGTAAAAGGGTAGATGTCTTAGACAAGATATCTTACAGCCTGTAAGGGACAAGGACTGAGGTTTGAACACAAGTCCTTTGACGTTCAGTCAGCTAGCACACCCGCTGTGTCACGCTGCCTTCTCATTCCTGTAAGAAAGCCTGGGATAATAGATTTGGAATCTTGGCATTAGAAGTGATATGAGAAGCCACTCAACCGGCTTTCCACATGAAAAAAGTATTCCAAGCTATTCATAGTAATTTATTTTGTTTAATACAAAATGGAGTGATTCAACCCTGTTAAATGCAGTGGTTAAAGACCACTTTATATAAAGACCATGTTATATAAGACCAAGCACAGCATACAAAACAGAATTTGAGACACATTCCGCCCCCCCCCCGCCCCGCCCCCCCATTACTTTGGAACTCGATTATATAAAACAGTGAAGAGGACCTGAAGCCCTGCCTCCACAAAGTACCCCCTGAAGCCCCTCAGTTAAACCTTAGTGCTCTGTCGATCTCTAATTGAAAACCACTGCTTAACTTACTAGAGCAGTCTTCTTTGTGAACAAGTTGTATCTATATATTTTTTTCTTATAGTTTTTTGGTATCACTTTTAGATAGTGCTACAAATATAAGTTTTTTGACTTTCAGGAAGAAACTCCTCTAAGCTTCTGTGTTTTCCATGTCTTTTAAAGACAGAAAAATATTGGGTTTAAGAGACGCTAGTTAATTTTGTACAGTTGAAAAACAGAGAAGTAACTGGCAGATTTAAAGTGCTTGCTGCTGCTTTATGACATAATCACAGATACCTGTTTCTGAGACATTATAACATACATCCGTTGTGCTGTCAGATATAAAACCATTTATATGAGTGTTTTTCTGGAGGGAAAATTTAAGCCTTGAAAGCATTTATTAGTAGAGAGGCTTTATAATAAGAGAATAGGGTCAGTTTCTTGAAAGCACTGTTTCTGCTGCATTTATTAATTTCTGTCATTTTTAAGAAGCAGTGTCAGATTTTAAAAGTATTTTTATCAATGTCAGTTCATAAGTAAAAGCAACCCTAAGGCATCTCAATTCAAAAGTCTGTCTTCATTCTAAATAAAATCACATGTGATCATTAAAAATTAGGAAGAGAAATCCCTTTGAACTCTGATTGAAGCAGTTGCATTTTTTTCTTCTTAAATATTCCTGGCAAGTTTCATTTTGTAGTATTTACTAGTAAGGTACTGAATTTCATAATTTTTCTTTTTTCTTTTTTTTACTGTGTGTAGAAAATCAAAATTCTACTAACATTGATTTTTTTACACATTTTAATAATATCTCTTTTTTAAAGTCTCCTTAGTATATGGAATTTATATTTTAGTTTTCTGCCTTGAAGCACTAATCTTTCAGTAAATATTCATTCAGCACCTGTTAATATAGATGAGGCACTGTAGGGGATAACACTAATAATAATCAATAAAATTTGTCGAGGACTTTTGATGTGCCAGCTCTGTTCAAAAAGCTCTTTACATATATTAACTGTTTACATTTTTATAACAATTCTGTGATGTAAGCATTATTAATCTCATATTTCACATGGTGAAACTGGAACAGAGAGAGGTTAGATAACTTGCCTAAGGGTGTATGGCATAACTAGGATTCCAGGAGTCTGGTTCCAGAGACTGTGCTCTTAACCATTATACCAAGCTTCTAAAGATAAGAGTGTTTTTCCGCACTCCAGGTAGCTTACATACCGCCTTGTGAAATCAGGTAAAATCTCATGCCACCAAATAGGTAAATAAATGTCTTCTAATTTTAGGAAAAAAATAGTCTGCATCTAAACTTTTCTCCACAGTTAGATAATTACAATTTTAAAAATTTCTTCTGTGCCTATGCAGCAGTAATTATTGAAGAAACTGATTATATTAACAGATATTGGTAAGTCACTTCCCTGAAGTGATGTCCCACGATAAGAGTGAATTATTGTGGACTCTCTATTCAGGAGACACTCTGAATGCATCAGTGTTTCTCAATATATCTTAATTTTATGATTTTGAAACATCTGAGAGAAAAACTGTTGAATGATTACATTAGCCATTTTTGCAGATAATTTTTATAAATGTATTCATTTGCTATTATTTAATTTCTACATGTCTTCTCAAATTGAATAGCACTGTTTTAAATATTAAGTCGAACTTTGAAGCATAAAAATGTTTACTGAATTATAAAAAGAGGATTTTAGTTAATGGTATAGGTGTGTCTGTGTGTAAACATTTGTGTGTATATATTTTATATGTGCAAATGTTTTTCCTTCTTCAGAGTCATTGATAATTCTTAAGAATCAAATTGTAATGATAATTTTAATGATTTTGATCTAAAAATCCTATACTATTTATTACTAAGATCTTCAAATTATTCACTTATCACTCCACCTAATTTGAGGTATGATATTTGTGTACCTCTTTTAGAAGAGTAGTATTTCATATCAAAATACATCTTCTATATATAACACATACTCAGTTGCTTGATTTGCTCTCATTGTGGCCGCATTCTGATTTTTCTAGCATGGGGCTGGAGGTGGGTGCCTGATTGGCAGTTCTGTCTTGTGGTCTGGCATGGCCCTGTTCATAATGCTGAATATAGGGGTTGATTTGCTGCAGATTGACACAAACTGCAACTTATATTAATTCCAGAATTCTTTGCATTTTATCTCAGTTATATTTTATTAAATATCTATACATTTGTATAAAATATGTGCACGTACATAATAGAATCATCCTTCAGGGGTCGCACTGGCAAGTCACACTGACTTGCTTTGTTTTGACCAAAACTCTGATACAATCAGAATTCATTAGCAGCACTAATTCAGTGCATCAACACTTGGATTTTCAACGAAGGATTTGAAGTTATTCTTTCTCTAGTCTAGAAAAAACCCTTTAAAATTTTTATCTTGTTACCATTAATACCACTTAGACTCTGTTCCTTTAATGTGTTTTGAGTTAAATTCTGTAAGGCTTTGAATCTCTCCCATAGAGAGACCAGTTATTACTGTACACTTGATGTGAAGCTGCTCACTTTACACAGATAATATAAAATGTTTATGCAAAAATAAAACAACGGAATTTGTCAGGCCTACGAAACACAACTTGCAGTGCAACCTCTGAATTACCTTGCTAAATCTTCTCCGGTGATCTTTTATTCCATCTTTCTCGTCATGCTGACTTGTCTCTCCTCTGTCTGTTCAGCAGTGGGAGACATTTAGTGAACGCTCTTCAAGCTCACAAACTCTGACCCAATTTGATTCTAACATTGCACCAGCTGATCCTGTAAGTCAATCACTTAGCTTGCTTGTTTGAAATTAATTTTATTAACCCAAATTTTCATTCATTATGGTTTTTAGCTGATATGCATGATTCAGTGGAGTGCTTAGAGGGAATTGGTGGCAGGCTTTTCAATTTTTGTGTGCTCAGTGGTGGAAAGAACTTTTTTTTTTTTTTTTTACCATTCTCTGTATTTTCTAGTTATTTTGGTGAGAGAAATCTGTGTTTTTAATATCTGGTACATGTGTCTAAAGAAGCATTTTGTGAACAATTGATATAGTTAATTTTGTTTTTATTTGGTAATTGAGTGTATGTTTTTATTAAACATGCTGTTTATTTCAGTGTAATGACAGTAAATACTATTTTATTTGTATGCTTACACATCATGTATTATGTACTATGTATGTAAATATGCAATGTCATCATTTATTTAATAGTCTAGATGGTACAGCTTTGACTTAATCAGTATGTTGAGTTCTGTTACAAGAGAATCAAGTTCAGCAAAACAATGTAGAATTGTCAGTCAGATTTTCATTTGTGCAGAGGACCTCTGTCTTGTCTTCCTGTGGTTTGCTGTGTTGCTTTGAAAATGCTACAAAGTTCACATCCTGATTTAAAAAATAAATTATCCCCATAGATTGAACTTCATATATGCCCCGCCTGTCCCTCAAGTTATTTGAAAACTTCAAAACCTTAGCTATGAATCATTCTTCTCACTGTTCACTTCTGCTTTTTCTTTTAATTTTTTTTCCTGTAAAGAGAAGGACATGCTAATAAGCACCTTTCAAAAAGAAAAGAGGAAGTAAGTAGGAAGGGAAGAAGAGTGTAAAGGTAGGATTTTTAAAAATGAGTTCAGTGAAAAGATATGGAGAAGGTGACATGAGGCATTCTTTTGAGGTGTTTCTGACCGAAGATAGCCAACATTTTATTCATTAAATGTAAAAATACTCTTGTTATTTAATATAAATTGAGGAGAAGTGGTATTTAAAGATAATAGTATGGCTTCAGCATTTTAAATGAATGAACCTTTGGTGTTTTACAGTTTAAAGAATTTGTATCTATTTGAAATATAGAGAATGCTGTTATATTCAAACATAATGTATCAAAATGTTTTAAGTGTCTATTTTATAATCATTATTCAGGGAACAATTAATATGTAGATTATCTATGCCTTTGGCTTCTCTTTTCTTACCACCTTGAGGATGTTTGATTTTAGTCTCTGAAAAATGAAAGAGAAATAAAAAGGTAATGCTTAACAATTTTTGCTGCTTATTAGAAGCAGTAATTAAGGTCCCTTGGAAAGTGACAGGTGTGCTATAAGCTAAGTTTTACTTTAGCTCTGAGTTTCATTTCTCCATGTTATTCCTATCTTCTATTTACAGAGTCAAGTTAATTTTGTTTAAAGTACTTTAGTAAAAGTACTTTACAGGGAAGGATATAGCAGTTGAGGCTCTCTTTTATTCTCTAACACTTAAGTGATATTGAAAATAGAAATTCAGGCTAGGAAAGAATGTTAAAAATATAGACTCAAAGGCAAAATAAATTGACTCATGACTGGCAGGAAATGCAGAGAAATAGTTTAATAACAGTGATGTTCTTGTAACTTCTTGGAAATAATATCCAAATTCGTGAATTCTAGCCTAATGTTTTAAATGACATAACACAATACTTTCTTTTGTTATTTCTAGTATGACAGAAGGCTCTAGGGAAAAAAAATTTTTAATGGTCAATGAAAATTTTAAACTTGAATTTAGACCTCTAAATTTAATAATGTTGGCAGTCTTAAATATTTATAATCTGGTACCAAAAAAACATCTTTTTTCTCTTATGGTGGTGAATTATAATCTCACTATAAACTTGTAATTGGTACAATGCTCTGCTCTTAGTGAGGGTCTGAGCTTCTTAACCATCATCTAATTCTTACTTAACATATTGCCTGTCCACAGAACAGTCTGTAGTCACAATCCCAAGTGATCCTCAGCAAGGCTTTTATAAATGAGAATTATAAGTAAAATAAAGATCCATTCAGATTAGAATCACATAGGAGAAAAAGAACACCACAGTTCAGATATACAAATTTAGCGTACCTTACGATGTCAGAAAGAATTGATGGAGTAATTTTTAAAAGCCAAAATTTGATAAGCAGGCATTTGCTCAATAAACATTAAGTCTGTGAAGAGCTCCACTCTGCTCTGTGGCACTTAGAGAGAGCTGTCACACAGTACAGTGACCTCACATGAAAACCAAGATGGCTTTAGGTTCCCAGGTTTCTTATGAAATTGGGTTTTTGATATCTCGTTTCCAGAAACTCGATTACTTTTGTTGAACTGCTTATCAGTTAATAGCTTCTGGTAGAATCTGTTTCTGCTAGGAAATTCTGAAATGACGAGAAGTGCAGTGTACTAGTCTTCTCCATGGTTTATGTCTGACCCTGAGTGCTGTAGAATGTTTGTGTCACTCAGCGCGTGAAAAGGGAGTTCATTTGATCACTGATTATGTCCAGCCAAGTCACTTGGTTTGGTGGAGCCCCTTCCAGGTGCCCATGTTATTCTCTAGGAATACCAAGATGTCAAAAAAAATTCCAGTCTTAAGGAGACCACAGCTTGATCATTACAAGTTGATGATTGTAATATAGCTGATTGTGATAATTATCATATGTAGCTGTGAACAAACTGTGGGCGGAGAACTGTAGAATAACTCAGCCCAGTATGTTTGGGGAAGTTTTCACAAAAGAGATTACATTTGTATGATGAATTTTTAATGAAACTGTTAATTGGCAGAAGTGGACAAGGGCATTCCAAGCAGAGAGAAAAGCATGAGCAGGAGCAGTTCAGTGCAGTGAGATACAGGGTAGTTGTGTATGGGGCAGTGATGGGGAGTAAAGAGTGTGCCTGAAACACAAGTGGGAAGATCTTTGTATGCTTGACCAAGGATCTGAACTTAATCTCATAGACACTGCAAGCTGACAAGAAGTACCATGAGAAGATGGGGGTTCTGCAGAGGTAGCTGGGGAAGGTCATTCAGGCAACAATGTGAAGGATTGATGGGGTGGAAAGAGTCAGATGATGAGCACCTGAACTAAGTTAGTGACACAGGAATAGAAAGTAAGCAGGGATAAACAGGATAATGAGACAAACAGTATATTAAGATTTAAGCCAAGTAGAAAATATAGATACATGAGCACAATAGAATATTTGGTAAAGTACTAAATTGTATCAGATGAAGTACTCAAATATATGATACAAATGTGCCATGGTTGTGAAGTGTGTAGGGGTAGGTCCTAAAGGCTTTGTGTGGTTTGAATAGACAGAAGAAATGGGCAAAGCCTCCAGTCAGTCTTTCTACTTTTTTCTCTATTTTTAAATATGAGGATGCTAATTTGGAACAGAAGTTTTACGTAGCATCTTTTGGCTTAGGACTCAAAGAATCATAGGCATTTATGGTTCTTTATTTGGATATTGAAATCCTCTTTATTGAACTGCACGTTACAGTCACAAACCAAGCTTCCAGTCCACCAGTCTGAGGTTAGGCCTGGTCATCTCTGTAAAACTCTTCCAGGAACTGCCTTGTCCTGCTAGTAGCAGGATCTGGTGGAATAAAGCTGTTGTAGGCTCATAGCAACAGAAAATTGATTTATTAGTACAGAAACTTAGGCAAATTATTTAGAGAATATTCATTCTAGAAGATTTCATGATTTTCTTTTCTTAGGGTTCATTAATATGACTTCTATTTTTTGTATGGTAAATACATGAAAAGGCTATTTAATATTTCTGTTACAAATTTTATAAATCTGACTTTATAAACATACACACAGAATACATATTAGATCAGTATTATGAGTTAAAGTATCTAATAAGTTTTCCTTGCTTGTTTTTTCCTAGTTTGTTTGGGTTTAGAATAATGAGATACCTTGCTTTCTCCTTTAATCTTGCCTTAGAATGTTAAATTCTGGTTCTTAGCAGTTATTTCTGCTATTAAAATTGTAAGTTAAGAAAATGTTATTCTTGAAGCCATATTTTTTATACCTATAAACAAACAACATCTAGAGTTATTGTTAATAACTTTCTGAGTATGACTCATTATTATGTGAGAAATCTATAAACTTTTATCCATCTATTATATTCATCTTTTATAACTATAATTTTAGAGTTGTAGGTGAAAGGTTAGTTCAGTTTTGTTAGATAGTAGATAACTATTTGTCCAGAGTCTCACTGGTATGGGGACAGGAAATTACTGTTAATGGATTTATCCATAGAATTGCAATAAGGAATTCATTTGTTATTAATGGTTTGAATTTAGAGATTATGAGAATTAACCAAGGAGACCTATAAAACAGGAGATGGTATGTTGGAACTCAACTTTCTGTGGTGTTACCTAATACTGTCACCAAAACGGTGTCTAACTTAAATTGAAAGGTCATTATTCTTTATACTAAATTATAAATTCATTACAAGGTATTCAAAATTTAAGGATCTCAGGTTGTCTTTAGCAGCAGCACATTCAAAATATGAGCCAGCTCCTGATAGAAGGAGCTGAACGTAGCTACTCGTAGAAGTAGCCATGTTTTTCAGCTGGTCTGTTGCCATTAAGCCAGTTGCTTGATCCTGTTCTGGTTCCTCCCCTGGGTGGCTCAGCTCCCAGGGCCAGGCCTGCCTGGCTTCCCATATGCACCTTTCTGTCTTCCTTCCCATTTGGAGAGGCTGCCATACCGGCGCCTTGTACACTTTTCAGTCTTTTCAGAAATTTGTTCTAGCAGTTCCTTAACTGCTCTAACTAGCTTTGCCACTCATGACTTAAGTTGAAGATTATCAGATTTATTATAGTCATGAAAAGTTTAAGTATTAGAGTAGGAGTGTTACTTATCCTAACTTAAAAAATGAATTCCTTTGTGGAAGTTTTATGCATGAATTTTAAACATGCAAAGTTCTGTGGAACTAATCTGTATAAAGTATGTATTGTGCCCACAATATGACGGGCATTTCATTAACTTTGTTTTATACATGAAAAAGAAGAGTGTCAAGTTTTCTTGAGCAGTTTAGTGAATGAGTTCAATCTGTTACTCAGTCTTTGGATTCTCATATCATTTCACAGTTTGCCTTTGAATATTGTCGTGAAGTGTGTAAGACCAATTTTTTCTTCACATCTTTAATCATTCAAAGTTAAAATGTACTTTTTATAAAACAAATCAGATTCCTAAGCATATATAGTAAGCTTGATTTTTTAAATATAATTCTGGAATTTTTAATTAAAAAATTCTCATGCTTAGCTTAGTGTGAATGAGAACTCTGTCCACTAGTTTTTGAAGTGTTAGTTTTGGTTATTTCATGGTATCTACTTGACATTTTTAATACAAATTCTGTATGTCCTCTTATTTGTCTGTAGGATACTGCTATTGTTCATCCAGTTCCCATTCGTATGACTCCAAGCAAAATCCACATGCAGGAAATGGAACTTAAGAGAACTGGCAGTGGTAAGGAAACTGTTGCTGGGTTGTTTTTTAGTTTCGTGTGTTGTGTTAATATTTTAGGTTTGCGTCAAACCAAAATACACAAGCAATCATTCTGAGTTCAGATTCCTTTTGCTAATTACTTATTTTTAACATAGTACTTTCTATGGCAATATATGTACTATGTGTATATTTTTTAATTTAAGCAAATTATTGAATTTAATTTATAAAATTTTAAATAAGGACGCTTGGAAAACGTGACTTTTCTAATACCCTCTGTATTTTAATGATCATGCTTACAGATCTACATTGAAAATGTGTTCAAATTTTAACTGAAGAGGTATATGTTAAAATGAATTTTGTCTTTGAAATTGTTTATTTTGCTTTAATTCTTGAAGTTTCTTCTCATTTTAGATTAAATGTTTTAGTTAGGGTCTCTCAAAAGTAGATTTGTTTTCTATGTAGGTCAACAACAATAAATTAATTACTTTACGGTTGTTTGTGTGGTGCTTTATTTAACTAATTGCCCTAAGGGATAAAATTAACAATGTATGAACATGCAGCTTGATTTTTTATTATAAGGTATCTTCTGTTGTGGCAGATAACAAATTCTATATAAACAGGTTTATATTTATCCTATTAAAATATTACTTTGTCTTATATTTCACGGATTTACTTGCTACTTCTTCAGAGTATTAAAATTAAGTCTTGTCTTATACTCTGAGGTTTATGAATTTATTAATTCAGGTACCTATATCTTGTATGTTTACGTATTAATTCTCTCGTAGATCATACTAATCCCACTAGCCCATTGCTTGTGAAAACATCTGACCTTTCAGAAGAAAATAAGATAAATTCATCAGTGAAATTTGCTTCTGGAAATACTGTAGGTAAGTGAAAGAGAGAATTACATTTTCCATGTGAGATTTATTTTGTTAATTAATTTATTTCTAATTGGAGGATAATTGTTTTACAGTGGTGTGTTGGTTTCTGCCATGCGTCAACATGAATCATTCATAGGTATACATACATGTGTTCCCTGCCTCCCTCCCACTCCATCCCACCCCATCCCCGCCCATCCCTCCAGGTTATCACAGAGCACCAGGTTGCACTCCCTGTGATATACAGCAACTTCCCATTAGCTATATGTTTTACATATGATAATGTTTGTATTTCAATGCTACTCTCTCAATTCATCCCACCCTCTTCTGCCCACACTGTGTCCATAAGCCTGTTTTCTGAGTCTCTTTTCCTGCCCTGCAAATAGGTTCATCAATACCACTTTTCTAGATTCCATATATATGCATTAATATATGATATTTTTCTCCTTCTGACTTATTTCACTCTGTATAAATGGTTCTAGGTTCATCCATCTCACTAGATCTGGCTCAAACTCGTTCATTGTTATGGCTGAGTAATATTCAATTGTATATTTGTACCACAACTTCTTTATCCACTCGTCTTTCTACAGAGATCTAGGTTGCTTCTGTGTCTGAAGTGAACATTGCAATACATGTGTTTTTTTCGGTTATAGTTTTCTCAGGGTGTATGCCCAGTAGTGGGATTGCTGGGTCATATGGTAGTTTAATTACTAGTTTTTAAAGAAATCTCCATACTGTTCTCTATAGTGGCTATATCAGTTTGCATTCCCACCAAGAGTGCAAGAGGGTTCCTTTTTTTCCACATTCTCTCCAGCATTTTTTGTACATTTTTTGATGGTGGCCATTATGACTGGTGTGGTAATGATACCTCATTGTAGTTTTGATTGCATTTTTCTAATAATAATTGATGTTGAGCATTTTTCATATGTTTACTAGTCATCTGTATGTCTTCTTTGGAGAAATGTATGTTTATGTCTTCTGCTCGGTTTTTGATTGGTTTGTTGGTTTTTTTGATACTGAGCTGCATGAGTTGCTTGTATATTTTGGAGATGAATCCTTTATCAGTTGCTTCATTTGCAGTTATTTTCTCCTGTTCTGAGGGTTGTCTTTAAATCCTGTTTGTGGTTTCCCTTTGCTGTGCCAAAGCTTTTAAGTTTAATTAGGTCTCATTTGTATATTTTTCTTTTTATTTCCATTACTCTAGGAGGTGGGTCATAGTGGATCTTGATATGATTTATGTCAAAGAGTGTTCTGCCTATGTTTTCCTCTAAGAATTTTATAGTTTCTGGTTTCACATTTAGGTCTTTAATCCATTTCGAGTTTATCTTTGTATGTGGTTTTAGGAAGTGTTCTAATTCCTTCTTTTACACATAGCTGTCCAGTTTTCCCAGCCCCACTTATTGAAGATACTATCTTTTCGATAAAAGACTTTTCATCCTATAGTCTAGCCTCCTCTGTCAAAGATAAAGTCTTGCATCCTTTGTCACACCTGCCCATAGGTGTGTGGGTTTATCTCTGGGCTTTCTGTCTTGTACCGTTGGTTTGTATTTCTGTCTCTGTGCCGGCACCACACTGCCTGGATGACTGTACATTGTAGCATCGTCTGAAGTCAGGGAGGGTGGTCCCTCCAATGCCATTCTGTCTCAGGTTTGCTTTGGCTGTTCAGGGTCTTTGTGTGACCATACAAATTGTGGATTTTTTTTCTTCTAGTTCTGTAAAAAACGTCATTGGTAATTTGATAAGGATTGCTTTGAATCTGTAGATTGCTTTGGGTACTATCATCATTTTCACAATATTGATTCTTCCAATCCAAGAAAGAACATGGTATATCTCTTCATCTGTTTATGTTGTCTTTGACTTCATCAGTGTCTTAATAGATTTTCATATATTGCTTTTATATTTCCTTAGGTAGGTTTATTCCTGGGTGTTTTATTCTTTTTGTTGCAGTGGTGATTGGGATTGTTTCCTTAATTTCTTTTTCTGATTTTTCATTCTTAGTGCATAGGAATGCAAGGGATTTCTGTGTATTAATTTTGTATCCTGTGACTTTACTAAATTCACCAATTAGCTCTAGTGATTTTCTGATGGTATCTTTAGGGTTTTGTATGTAGAGAATCATGTCATCTGCAAACAGAATTTTACTTCTTCTTTTCCAGTATGGTTCCTTTTATTTCTTTTTCTTCTCTGATTGCCGTGGCTAGGACTTCCAAAGCTATGTTGTTAATAATAGTGATGAGGGTGGGCACCCTTATCAATCTTCTTGATCTTCAAGGAGATGCTTTCAGTTTTTCACCATTGAGAATAATGTTTGCTGTGGGTTTATCATATATGACCTTTATTACTTGAGAAAGGTTCCTTCTATTCCAATTTTCTGGAAAGTTTTATCATAAATGTGTGCTGAATTTTGTCAAAAGCTTTTTCTGCATTTGTTGAGATTATCATATGATTTTTATCTTTTAATTTGTTAATATGGTATATCACATTGATTGATTTGCATATATTGGAGAAGTCTGGCATCCCTGGGATAAACCTAATTTGATCTTGGTGTATGATCCTTTTAATGTGTTGCTGGATTGTGTTTGCTAGAATTTTGTTGAGGATTTTTACATCCTATGTTCATCAGTGATATGGACTGTAATTTTCTGTTTTTGTGATTTCCTTGTCTGGTTTTGGTGTCAGGATGATGGTAACCTCATAGAATGAGTTTGGAAGTGTTCCTTCCTCTGCAATTTTTGGAAGAGTTTGAGAAGGATAGCTCTTCTCAAAACATTTGATAGAATTTACCTGTGAAGCCATCTGACTTTTGTTTTTTGGGAGATTTTTGATCACAGTTTCAATTTCAGTGCTTATGATTGACTTGTTCAAAATTTTAATTTCTTCCTGGTTCAGTCTTGGAAGGTTGAACTTTCCTAAGTATCTGTTCATTTCTTTCAGATTGTCCATTTTATTGGCATATTGTTGCTCGTAATAGTCTGTTATGATCCTTTGTATTTCTGCATTGTCTGTTGTAACCTCTTCTTTTTCATTTCTAATTTTGTTGATTTGAGTCTTCTCCATTTTTTCTTGATGAGTCTGGCTAACGATTTGTCAATTTTGTTCATCTGCTCGAAGAACCAGCTTTTAGTTTTACTGATTTTTGCTGTTCTTCCCTTTATTTTTTTTTATTCTCTGATCTTTATGATTTCTTTCCTTCTGTTAACTTTGAGATTTTTTTCCTTATTTTTCCAATTGCTCTAGATGTAAGGTTAGATTGTCTATTCAATGTATTTCTTTTTTCTTGAGGTAGGACTCTATTTCTATAAACTTCCCTTTTAAAACTGCTTTTGCAGCATCACATAAGTATTGAGTCATCATGTTTTCATTATCATTTGTTTTTCTAGGTATTTGTTTATTTCCCCTTTTATTTCTTCAGTAACCTGTTGCTTATTTAAAAACATATTATTTAATCCCCGTGTGTTTGTGTTTTTTACAGCTTTTTTTCCCTGCAGTTGATAATCTAGTCTCATAGCACTGTGGTCAGAAAAGATGCTTGATATAATTTCAGTTCTCTTAAATTTACCAAGGCTTGATTTATGACCCAAGATGTGATCTACCCTGGAGAATGTTCCTTGTGCACTTGAGAACAAGGCTTATTCTTCTGCATTTGGATGGAATGCCCTAAAGATAACAGTTAGATCCATCTGGTCTACTGTGTCATTGAAGGCTTATGTTTCCTTATTAATTTTTTGTTTTGATGACCTGTCCATTCGTGTATGTGGGGTGTTAAAGTCCCCTACTAATTGTATTACTGTCAGTTTCCCCTTTTATGACTGTTAGTGTTTGCCTTATGTATTGAGATGCTCCTATTTTGGGTGTGTAAATATTTACAATTGCTATGTCTTCTTGGATTGATCCCTTGATCATCATGTAGTGTCCTGTTACTCTTTGTAATATCCTTTATATTAAGGTCTATTTTGTCTGATATAAGAATAGTTACTCCAGCTTTCTTTCAGTTTCCATTTGCATGGTATATCTTCTTCCATCCTTTCACTTTCAGTCCATATATATCTCTAGGTCTGAAGTAGGTCTCTTGTAGACAGCTTATATACAGGTCTTGTTTTTGTAGCCATTCAGCCAGTCTGTGTCTTTTGGTTGGAGCATTGAATCCATTTACATTAAAAGTAGCTGTTGATGCATGTATTCCTATTGGTATTTTCTTACTGTTTTCGTGTTCTCCTTCTCCTGTGTTTCCTGCCTATAGACGTCTCTTTAGCATTTGTTGTAAAGCTGATTTGGTGGTGCTAAATTCTCTTAACTTTTATCTGTAAAGCTTTTAACTTCTCTATCAATTTTGAATGAGATTATTGCTGGGTAGTGTAATGTTGGTCATAGATTTTTCCCTTTTATTACTTTAAATATATCCTGCCATTGCCTCTGACCTGTAGAGTTTCTGTTGAAAGATCAGCTGTTAACTATATGGAGTTTCCCTTGTATGTTACTTGTTGCTTTTCCCTTACTGCTTTTAATATTTTTTCTTTTTGTTTAATTTTTGTCAGTTTGATTAATATGTGTCTCAGCATGATTCTCCTTGGATTTATCCTTTATGAAACTCTCTGTGCTTCTTGGACTTGATTGGCTATTTCCTTTCACATGTTAGGCAAGTTTTCAACTATAATCTCCTAAAAAATTTTCTCAGACCCTTTCTTTTTCTCTTCTTCTGGGACCCCTTAATTTGAATGTTGGTGTGTTTAATATTTTACAACACAGTCCATGGAATTCTTCAGGCCAGAATACTGGAGTGGGTAGTTTAATATTATTCCAGCAGTCTCTGAGACTATCCCCAGTTCTTCTCATTCTTTTGTGATTATCCTGCTCTTCAGTAGTTATTTTCACTTATTCTGTCTTTCAGTTCATTCTTCGGCTTCAGTTGTTCTGCTATTGATTCCCTGTAGATTATTTTTAATTTCAGTAATTGTCTCTGTTTACTCTTTGTTTCTTCTGGGTCATTGTTAAGTGTGTTAAATGACTTGCATTTTCTCCATTCTATTTCTGAGATTGTGGATCATCTTTACTATCATTACTCTGAATTCTTTTTCAGGTAGTTGGCCTGTTTCCTCTTTGTTTATTTGGTGTTGTGGGTTTTTACCTTGTTCCTAAATTTGCACAATATTTCTCTGTTTTTTCATGGTATCTAACTTTCTGTGTTTGACATATCCTCTCTTATTTTTGGTCTTGCCATCAGTGGGTGTGGTTGGTCCAGTGGTTTGTGTAGGCTGCATGTTGGGAGGGACTTGTGCTTGCCTTCTGGTGGGAGGAGGTATTTTTCCCCCTCTAACTAGCAGGGCTGTGTGAGTGGTGTGTGTTGGGATTCTGTGGGAAGCCTGTCTCCTCTTGAGGTCTTGCTTGTTGTTTGGGTAAGGTGCCCTTCACTGGGTGCTGCCGGCAGTTGAGTGGTGCCGGGTCTCGGATCCAGGAAGCGGCCTTCGTGGGCGTTCTCGCTAATTAATACTCCCTGGGATCAGGAATTCTCTGGCCGTCTAGTGTCCTGGACTCAGTGCTTCCAACCCAGAGGCTCAGGCCCAATCTCTCATCCAGGAACCAGAATCCCACAAGCTGTTTGTTATGGCAATAAAGGAGATTAAAACAAACACACACAAAAAACAACCCCAGACAAATGGTAAATGCAAAATCAGACAAATAGTAACAGAAACAAAGGGACATACACACACAAAACCAAAATAGTGCAAAGAAAACGAAGTACAAGAGAGTGACCCTGTGAGCAAAGGAAACCATAAGTGACATCAACAAATTAAAACAGCACTAACTAAACAGAAAACAGGACCAAAGAAGAGAGCCAGCTGAGGAATAAAGCAAACAAACTGACAAACATGATAAAAGAAAGAAAAAAATAGAAAAGTACAGTTAAAGTATATAAAAAAGATTTATATATAAAAAAGAATATATACATAATAATCTTATTGTATAGTCTATATATATGTATATATATTCAATATCTATAAAAAGAATATATTGTATACAATAGTGTATATATTGTATGTATATAAGAGGAACTAAAAAGCCTCTTGATGAAAGTGAAAGAGGAGAGTGAAAAAGTTGACTTAAAGCTCAACATTCAGAAAACTAAGATCATGGCATCCGGTCCCATCACTTCATGGCAAATAGATGGGGAGACAGTGGAAACAGTGTCAGACTTTATTTTTTTGGGCTCCAAAATCACTGCAGATGGTGATTGCAGCCATGAAATTAAAAAGACGCTTACTCCTTGGAAGGAAAGTTATGACCAACCTAGATAGCATATTAAAAAGCAGAGACATTACTTTGCCAACAAAGGTCCGTCTAGTCAAGGTTACGGTTTTTCCAGTGGTCATGTATGGATGTGAGAGTTGGACTGTGAAGAAAGCTGAGTGCTGAAGAATTGATGCTTTTGAACTGTGGTGTTGAAGAAGACTCTTGAGAGTCCCTTGGACTGCAAGGGAGATCCAACCAGTCTGTCCTAAGGGAGATCAGTCCTGGGTGTTCATTGGAAGGACTGATGCTGAAGCTGAAACTCCAATACTTTGACCACCTCATGTGAAGCGTTGACTCATTGGAAAAGATCCTGATGCTGGGAGGGATTGGGGGCAGGAGGAGAAGGGGACGACAGAGGATGAGATGGCTGGATGGCATCACCGACTCGATGGACATGAGTTTGGGTAGACTCTGGGAGTTTGTGATGGACAGGGAGGCCTGGCATGCTGCGATTCATGGGGTCGCAAAGAGTCGGACACGACTGAGCAACTGAACTGAACTGAATATATAAATAATATATATATCTTATTATGTATAATTTATATATAATAAAGAAGAAGGAAACAACACGAAACAACAACAAAAAAGAAAAAGCCCCACAGATCTGCAAAAAGCCAATGTAGAGATAGATGTATATGAAGGAAATAAAATGTGTTTTTAAAAAATTCTCAAAAGCTTAAATAGATAAAATAATAATGAAGTCAACAGGCACAGCATCAGAGGAAAGAAAACCAGAATCAACTACAGAACAAATCAAAATATAAGAATAATAATAAATGTTTTTCTCAGGTCTCAACTGTCAGCATCCTTTCCCCTACTGTGATTCACAGTCCACTTCCACCTTGCTAGGAAGCCCTCCAGTGTTGGGGGAGCTGGTCTCTAGACCAGCTGTGGGGACAGCACAGACTCGAATCTAGTTCTACTCCTGTAGGTTCTTGCCTCCAGTGTCCACAGCTGTCAGAGCTAGGGCCTTTTGTTTTGTGGATACACTCATCCTTCTATGCATTCCATAGACACAAGAGTCTGCCTAGTTGATCCATGTGGATATAATCTCTAGCTCGTATAGCTGGTGAAAAGGTTTTCAGCCCTCTTTCTTGTCCACTCTGCCCCTGGAGCTCAATTGTGGTTTTATCCCCACCTCTGCTTGTGGGTCATTTACAAGAATTAGTTCCTGAGGCTGCCCTCTAGGACTTGGGTCTGCCCCAGGGAGGACCAGGTGTGGAGGTGGTATGACGGCTTAGGTCACAGGGACTCTGATGGCACCAGGTATGCAGGGAAGCTGGCAGCCACGGGCACGGGAGATATGGTGCTGTTAGAATCTTTTTCTAGCTTCTGGCAGCTGACATTCCAAGGGGCTGATGGGGGTCCTTCTCTGTTGCTTGGCATGTCAGGCACTCAAATGGCCACCTTCTCTGGGGTATTCCCCTGTTACTCAGCTGCTCATGCCAGCGTGTGGGGAGAGAAGTGATGGTCCCGCTCCTTGTGTGGGACTCAGCAGTAGCACTGCTGCCTGACTTTATTCCAAAGGCATTCCCCACAGCGATCTCCTCCTTCGCATCCCTTCAGGCTGTTTCCCCAAAGTCAGCAGCAGTCCTTGCCCTGGGATTGCGCTTACGCTCCAGCTCCCAGCTGCTCTGCGTTCTGGCGGACTTGTGTCCCTGCCTGGGCTATGTAGGGCCACGGCACAGATTGTCGGTGTGGTTCTCACGCCATTCAGACTGTCACAGATCAGCTCCTTCACTCTCCAGCAGTCTCAGATGCTTCTCCTTTGTCCCAACCGATTGCCCTGATATGGGGATATCACTCCTTCTTCCACTTCCCCGCCTGCTGGGCACAGGTTCAGTTGTGCTAACTCTCCTCCTCTTCCCTTCCCTTCTTTGTCCTACCCAGTTTTGTGTGAATCTGTATATTCCTTTCTGGTGGTCAGGGACTCCTACTAACTCTAAGCTGGTGCTCTGCAAGATCTTCTGCATCTGAAGATGTATTCTTGATGCATCTGTGAAGAGAGGTGTACTCCACTTCCTCCTGCTCCTCTGCCATCTTCTCTTATCCTTGTCTACATTTAGCATCTGAATTATTTGAATATATAACCATTTAGTATTATCTTCACTGGATAATGTAGGGAATAGTCAATCCTTTTAAAGACCTGTACCTTCTGTATTAATAAACGGATGCCTACTGCCACTGCACCTGCTTCAAGGCCTGCCTCCTGTTGGCCACCCCTCTCCGCTAGCTCTTCCCCACTAACTCCTTTCTTCCTCTCACAGGAAACTGTGTACATGTTCATTCAGTCATTGTTAATGGAATACTATTAATATGTGTCAGGCTCTGTTCTAGACACTGAGTATTCAGCAGTAAACAAAACAAAAAATTCTTTGCCCTTATGAAGCTTGCATTCTGTAGGGGAGATAACAGAAAAATAAAATAAAAATAACTTGTATCTTAGGATATAGTTAACACCCTGGATAAAAATTAAGTTGTGAAAGGGGAGGGGGAGTGACAGTTTAAGTAAGGGGATCAAAGAAAGCCTTACCAAAAAGTAGCATTTGAGTTAAAATTTGAAGGAGATGAATTTAACTGTGTGAGTATCTTAAGGAAGGACGTTTTAGGCCAAAGGAATAGCCAATATGGAGCCCTGGTTTAGGGAAGATGCCTTCTTTATATCTACTGGAAACAGCCAGCAAACACCAGAACTAGAACTAGCATGTGGGAGAATAGTAACTGGGGAGCAGTATAAGACTGACTTCTACCGAGAAAGATGAAATGCCATTTAGAAGGTTTCTGAATGGAGAAGTGATGTAACCTGACTTTCCTTTTTTTTTTTTTTTTTTCTGACTTTCCTTTTTTAACAAGATCATTCTGGCTGCTATATTGGTAATAGACCAGAAAAAGGCAAGAATTCAAACAGGGAAAGACCGTTTTAGGAAACAGTTATATTAATACAGGCAAGAGAAGATGATGGCTTGGCCTAGGGTGGTAGCAGTAGAAGTGCTAAGAAGTGGTCAGATTCTGGCTAGATTTTGGTAGGAAAAGACCACAGGATTTGCTTACCTTTGTGATACAGGATGTGAGGGGTAGGGGCATGGGAATCAGGGTGATTCAAGGGATGTTAGCCAGAGCAACTGGAAACTGAAGAAGTCTGTTGTAGTAGAAGATTTGTGGGAGAAAGGGTAGGAATTCAGTTTTGGACGTGTTCAGTCTGAGATGCCTGTTAACAATGTCCAAATGGGAATGTGTTAATTTTAGCATCATTCCTGTACCAATTAGTAAACTTCTCAGTGATTTGACAGGAAAAAGAAGTGGGATACACTTTGAAATGAAACTAAACCAAATAACCAGTTCCTTGAATTTATAACTCTTGAGAGGTATTTAGTAGTATTTCCTCAGATTATCCCTAGAGTTTCTGTTTTAAAACTTCTTTATTGTTTCATAACTGTTAGTCTGATTCTGGGATTCTCTGCTCCTTTATAAGATTTTGAGGAAATTGAAAATATGTCCTCAGGTGAAAAATTGGTACCCTCTGTTTAATTTCATAAGCTTTATCATTGTCTAAGCACAATTTATTCCTTTATCAATTTTTTTAAAATTTACATTAACAATTTTTAAGTTCACTTTTTAACTTAAAATGCTTCTAATTTATCCTTTAAAATGAATTTTTTTCTTTATAAAAACTATTCACACTTGTAGAAATTAATAAACAAAAATAAGAAAATACAAATTATAATCTCACTGTTCCACAAATGACCATAATTAACATTCATTGTCAACCTGAATCTTTACTTTGTGCATGTTATATTTTTATATGAAATGAAATTGTGATATATGTACTATTTTCTGCCCTGCTTCTGTGTAACTAATTTTGAATATTTCTCTATTATCAAATGGTAACATTTCTAGATTTTAATTTCTCTCTGTGCATAGTATTTTGTTGTATAAGTACACCATTTATTTGATTTATATCTAATCTTTTATGGTTAGTAATACACTGGTGAAACACTAACCTGTTGGCCAATCTTTGAATATCCCTGGTTTGAAACAGTAATTCAGTTACCTGTTTAGGGCATATAGAATAAAAAGTAAGGAAATGATTATTATTAAATAGGATATATCCCATTTATCAGCAGATGGGTACAGTAGTTCAGACTCTTTTACTTCGGATCCAGAACAGATTGGAAACAACGTAACTCGTCAAAGGTTAGTGTTTCTGTTAATTAAAAAAGCATAATTAAAGTATTTTGTTACATTTTAATATTGAAAATTATTTGAAACCAAGTATAAATTATTTTCGGAGAAGGAAATGGCAACCCATCCAGTATTCTTGTCTGGGGAATCCCGTGGACAGTGGAGCCTGGTGGGCTGCTGTCCATGGGGTTGCACAGAGTCGGACACGACTGAAGTGATTTAGCATGCATGCATGCATAAGTTATTTTTCTCAGTTCTTCACTTCTCTAAATGCTGTCAAGTTACCAATTGATTTATGTAAAAGGGAAATGATTTTTATTCTTTCCAAAGCAAAGCAAAGCAAAAGGAATCGTTGTCTTCATGGTGTTCTGTGGAAGGTTTAAAATAAACTGATAACTTCTTTGCACTTGGTTTAATACAGTCCTTTTTTTGTAGCTGAGCAGTGAGAGTCTCTTTAAGTATGAAATGTGCAGGTTTCCTCTTAGAGCCGAATGGGACAAGTACCAAAAGAATTTGGTGTTCTAAAATGTCATCTGGACACGCAGGCCAGTGTTGGGCTACCTACCCATCCTGAAGACCTGTGTCACATGTTAACATTTCAGGCACAGACAAAAATGATACGGGATAGGGTGAGGTGGCAAGGGGTCTGTCTCCCAGGGCTTCACCATCCTCTCAAAACTGCACAGGACAGAAGCATCTTTCTCTGCTGCTTTTCATACATTGTGAGAGTCTTTTGCCACACACTTGGAGGGTGTATGGAGAGACTGGTAACGTAGACTCTCCAAGAGCTCACACAGTCAGAAGGTTGCTTCTTCATATGTCTTAAGGTTCTCATTTGGGATTTTAGTCTCCTTTTTATTCCTATAAGTGAGGATCAGATTGTCTTAGTCCATGAGATTCTTCAGAATATAGAAGACTTTAGTGGCTAATAGCAGATCTCCAGGGTGAGTGAACATGAGTATAATCACCTCTAAAATGAGTGATTTTAAGATGAGATGGCATCTCACATAGTTGAGCCAAAGTATACCTCAGCTTACCAAATTTAAATACGTTGAAAGCTAACCGTATCTGCAAGTAAAGTTTCTCTTCTTTGAAAACAGCTTTTCAGACTAATATTGCCTTTAACTGAATATGAAAACATTACGCTAGGTTAGTAGTCTACCTTGAATTCATGTTAATAACTTTTTTTAAAGTTCTTTAAATTTTGTTAAATGTATAATTAGAAGATTATTTGCTGTATTAAGTAACTGCTTGTTGAATGCACATCATAAATAATACTCTATTCATTGTTAATACCTGTGTACCCTCTGGAGAAAATGTCACTCCAATAAGATCCTTTGCTGCCTAGCTAAGTTTGATTGCTTAAAAAGAAAAGCTGCAATATCAATAACATGACCAGTTGTAATGGGGCCACTTTTGCAGGTCTCATTCAGGAACGTCGCCTGAAAACACCGCACCTCCACCCCCACCACCACGGCCTCAGCCCTCTCATTCTAGATCATCATCTTTAGACATGAATCGGACCTTTTCCGTCTCAACAGGTAGGGGTTAGAGAACTGTGATACAAATTAAATTAAATATGTTAAATTGTTAAATATATTTAGTTGATTAAAGATACACAGTATTTTGTTTTCTCTTATTTTTTGATATTTATCTGAAGAAAAATTTTAAATTGAAAAAGTATCAGGTGAGGGAATTTATTTTTTTTAATGACTGTCTAAAATGTGAGTTCAAATGATAAAGATGGTAACCTGAGAGATGCCACAAGAGATTAAAAAAAAAGATTTTATGTGGAGATATTAAGGAGGAAAAGCTAATAGGTCTTACATGACAGAGGGGAGAGAGGAGTCATAACTTACTCAGAGGGTTCAGTTTTTATATGACTGGTCTTACTGTTGGTCAAAGTAGAAAAGTTAGGATAGAGGGTGATGATGGTCTGTTTTTGATATTATGTGTTTGGAATGATGAGAAAGAAATAGACAGGCCGCTGGACCTATGGGCTAAGCAAGATTGATCTATTATTTGAGAATCATTTACATAGAAATGGTAGACTAAAATGCTAAATGGAAAGAAGAAATTTGGAAGTCTTCATATTTGATAGCTAGAAGTAGTCAGAAAGGTGGGGAGAAGACCAAGAACGTGTAGTGTTACTGGGACGGGGAGGACCAAGACCAGCACTGTGTGCACTAGAGCCAGGGAAGTGGGGTCTGAGAAGAGGCTGTGAGATTCAACTGTATCCGGACAGTCTGATGAGATGGATTGGGCTTCCAGTACTATACATTGGCATTTGAAATCTTTATCATTTGATCACATTCATTCAGCCTTTCTGCTTTACTGGCAAAGTAATTATATATATTTACAAAAAGAAGATTTGTGTATTCACACAGGACAGCAACAGGCTGGAGTTGTTGCCCAACCTCCTGCAGTGCCTCCAAGACCACAGCCCTCCCAGGTAATTCTCCTAAGTCTTCATTAGTAAGCATCAGTTATTATAGTCCCCTTGGTCAGTTTATCTGTTAGGTCTTTGATACTATTCTATAATTATTTTGAAAATCGGGAATTGCCTAACTGTCATTCTTAATGCCTATTTAATTCGGAGAAGCTAGGTCTTTTCTTAGAGGATAAGAATTCCAATAATGATTTGGGTTGTTTTTTCAAAGAAGCTTAGAAGTGAACCAAATGATAGTGTCTCGACAAAGGAGGGTTTAGAAGAAGAATCAATAGATTGAGGGATAGGGAGTGTGTCATGTATGTCCTGGATCTAGTAGTGACTCAAGGTCACCTCCCTGCATCTCCCTGGATGTGTTCCTGCATCAGTGAATAAAGTGTTGCACAACTAACAGGTCAAAGTTCTTTCATCTGCATAAAACTATTATGTTCCAAAGTAGATTCTAGTTTGTAACTTAGTTTTATGTGACTGACTGGCTACATTTTTACATGAATGAATTTGGTTGATTTTTCTGAGTTAGATTCTTATAATGAAATTGGTTATTTGTAGCTAAATATATGGTTTCCTAATTGTCAAAAGATACAGAAATTTGAATATTCCAGTATTTATTTTATCTAAAGGGCCAATGAAAATACTTTTACTGTATTAAGGTGTAAAACGGAGTGAATTATCTCTTGACTCAAGAACCAGTCTAGTGGGAAAAACAGACCTGTAAGCAGTTATAATAGAAATGCTATAGTAGACATACTTATAAAATGTTTTAGCATAGATGTCCTAGCTAGTAACATCAGGGATCACACTGAAAAAGTCAAGTAAAATGAAGGAAGTTAGACGTAAGCAGAGACTTGAACGATAAAATACTAGTTCTTAAGGAGAAGGCATTACAACCAGAAGGAGTGGCACAGAGGGTAAGGTAGGCCTGGCATATTCTTCAAGGAAAAGCTATTGAGTTCAGTACAACTAGAGTGATGGGGAATAAAATTGAAGAGGTGAGGAAATGACAGAGCATCTCCTCTGTCATACTACGACGGTGGAGTTTTTCTTGCAGGATGGGGAGAGTTTTCTAAGGGCCAGCAGGGGAGAGACTTCAGATGCATTCCTTTAGCTTGCTGCGCTTCCTCTGCCACAGAACTCACACTGTATCTTATCCCTTGTTTACTTCCCTCATGTCCTGCACTAGATTATCAGCTTTGTTAGGGATGGACCTTATTTGTTTGGTCAAAAGTATAGGTACTCAATACATTTAGTTTTCAAATGGAGACTTTAGGAGAATTGATCTTGTAAAAGGGTGGAGGACAGATTGAAGGCGAGTGCACTGGAGTGCTGGAGAGTGGCGAGAGCACTGGTTTTCACACTTTAGAGATAATAGTCTTTTTAGAAACATAGTGAAACATTTTTAAAACCTGCCTTTTAAAATAATGAACCATTATGCAGCAACCTAAGTAAGAAAAAAATAGATGCAAGGAGAGAATCAGAGATTAAGACCAGAACTTGTCTCCTTTGTTGCACATTCTTGGCAGTAAGAACTTTGTTAAATAAAGTATTTTTTTATTTGGAGATTTGTTATCTTAATTTTTTACTGTCTTGGCATTTCACTCAAGGTTTTTTAGAGCTAAATGTTACTGTAGCTCACCTTCCTGAATTTTCAGCTAATAAATCAGACCATCCTTATAATAAATTTTCAAAGAAAAAGAAGGCTCTCTGTGACACTAAGATCAGTAAAACATTTGCTCCTATATCCTAAACCCTCCTATAGGCTCCTGGTCCCGTTGTGCATCGCCCAGTGGATGCCGATGGCCTAATAACTCACACTAGTACCTCACCTCAGCAGATACCAGAACAACCAAATTTTGCAGATTTCAGCCAATTTGAAGTATTTGCTGCATCAAATGTAAATGAAGAACAAGATGATGAAGCCGAGAAACATCCAGAGGTCTTGCCGGTCAGTTTTCAAGAGCTTCTCTAATTTTCTGCTGGGAATCTTCCAATATTGTGCTCATAAGCCAGTCTTGAAACAGAGGAACCCCTAAAAGAGCAGATAATAGAAGGGACATCAGTGAGTAAAATACCTGCTGTTCCTGCTTTTAGAGGGTTTATATTCCGTAGATCAATGCTTCTCAATTTCTTACTGGCCTCAGACCACCTGCTGGTTGCATAAAATGCTTAGTAAGAATCAATATCTGGGTGAAGGGTAGATGTCACATGAAAAGATGCAACCATCTGGTTTTGGCTAAAACACTGTTCTGGGGGTTGCATTTTAATGCTGAGCATCTGATTGTGTGATTCAAAGATTTCTGTATAAGGAGAAGCTGTGGTTGCCATAGCTACACTCGGTTTGTATGAGAATAAGTCAGTTTATGGGGTTGCCTCTTAATGCTAAGCATTTGATTGTGATTTGGTGAAAATTGTGTGGGAGTAAGTCACATCAGTTAGACAGACTTACAGACCACAGGATGCCAGAATTTCATCTTTGCAGCCAGTGTTCTGGGGGACTGTTTGGTTCTAGCAGCAAAAACTTCTGTAAGAGGGACAAGAATCCCTGTCCTCATAAGTGTAAATATGGAGTTGGAGGGAACAGGGGAATTCTGAAGTTTGCTCTGATTATTCCAGTTTATACTGATCTTCTCTAATAGATTTAAAAAACTGATGTTTGACTGGCATAATTTACATAAAGAGTTCTTACAGGTTTGGTCCATGGGAAGTTTTCTGCCAGCTAGTTCTTCAAACCTATAACTTTCCACCTGGCCTGGGGCTACTAGGGAAATGGGCTGCACCTCCAGGAAGGCAGACTGGGCCTGAGGTGGGAGTAGCGGTGTGCAGGGGGTACTTGTACGTACCCTCCCCCAGCCAAAGAACTTCCCAGACTTTGTCCGCCATCCCCTCAGAGATGTATTCTCTTCCCTCTCTGCCCTAAAGGGGCAGATGCATGATCATTTCACAGGGTAGTCTCAAACTCCTCTCATCTTCATCTGAGCTTCTTACTGTTAGAATGAATGTTTTCTAAACATTTTACGCTCTGATCTGCCACTTACATATTTATTCATATATGTATGTTACTTATATATAATTTGTAATAATAATATACTCATCTCTAGGTTGAAAAAGCTTCTGATCCCGCAAGTTCTCTTCGCGTTGCCAAAACAGATAGTAAAATTGAAGAAAAGACAGCTGCTAGTGCTCCCGCCAATGTGGTATACAAAAGTCTTTTATAGTATTGATTGTTTTATGCATATAAAAATTGTATGATATAATTTGAAAAATCTTAGAAATAAAGTTAGAGATCATCTAACCCGTTTCACTGCCTTAAACTGTAATACATATAGCGTGTCTCAGAACACAATCCACCTAGAGGTAGAGATGATAGCCTGTCATTTGTATTAATACGTGCCATAGGTTCTCAGATTTTGTGTGGTTATTACGTTGTTTCAAGTACATAAAGTAGAACTTCCTTTTTTGTCATACTCAGTTTCTGTTACTTCAGTTCTGAGTGTATAACAGGGAAAGATTATCAACCCTCTAAGGTTAATACTGGGGGAAGGCAATGGCAACCTACTCTAGTACTCTTGCCTAGAAAATCCCATGGACGGAGGAGCCTGGTAGGCTGCAGTCCATGGGGTCACTAGGAGTCAGACATGACCTGAGCGACTTCACTTTCCCTTTTCACTTTCATTGGGGAAGGAAATGGCAACCCACTCTAGTGTTCTTGCCTGGAGAATCCCAGGGACGGCAGAGCCTGGTGGGCTGCCGTCTGTGGGGTCGCACAGAGTCAGACACGACTGAAGTGACTTGGCAAAGTTAATGTTATACTCTCTGTTCTTTTTTTAGCTGTCTTAGGAATACTTTTTTCCCAAAAATTTATTGTGAAAAATTTTAACCATACAGAAAAGTTGGAAGAATTTTATATTGTACAATAAAGCCACACCTTGATTGTACCATTAATATTTACTATATTTTTCTTCCAGTTTTATTAAGATATAATTGATACACAACACAGTTTAAGGTGTACAACATAATTATTTGACTTACATATATAACGAAATGACTATCAGTATGTTTAGTGAATGTTCTTCATTTCATATAAATACAGAATTAAAGAAATAGAAAACTATAACGTTTTTCCTTGTGTTAATATACTTGCTTTATATCTGCATCCTTCTCTCTATATCAGTCCTTCTTATCTGTTGTTTGCATTTCAAAGTACATTGCAGATAACAGGACACTTCTTGAGAAAGGAATTATGGTCACTTTTTTTGTTATCATTGAGACATCCCCAGTAGTCATTAAAACAGTGAGTGTTTCTGAAAGTATGTAAATACTACTTTCTGGGCACTGGTTTGTTTTTTTTTTTTTTTACTGTTAATACTTCTGTAATTTTTTTAATAGTGAATTTTATTTTGTCAGTAAATGGCAATAGATTAAAAATAGCATTTAACCAAAGGGATGGCAGTTGACTCTTGTTTTTATTTATTAACAGGTCAGATCAGGTTATAGTAAATACCAGGCTGTTATATTTGATTCTGTTGAGGACAGATCTCCAATAAAACAGCCACTCATTTTTAAGAGTTATTGTATATCTTAATGAAAGATTTTTTAAAGAATTGCCTGGTTTTCCACTTCTTTATAAATTATTCATTAAGATAATACATCTTAGGATATGTGACTAGAAAACCCTGTGGTGATACTGGATGCATGTTTCTGGAGACTGCCTTTTATAGTTATTGAACAGATACATATTGAGTGTGTTATGTTAAAACTGAATATTACAGCCTTGAGTCACAGAATTCGGGCCTTGAGGAGCTTGTTATGTCACCCTGTAAAAAATTTTGTCTTAATAGGTACATTTACAGTTGCGATGTCACTAGGAACATTCTTTCCCATTGTAATTTAAGTTAGCTGTTGCCACAAATATATAAATTGCTTTAAAGTAGGACAAGTGACCCATAATTTTTAGAGAAGGGAAGGCTTAAAGAAAGCATATGATGTTGGCAAAGTGCTAACAAACCACAAATGTCTTTAAGAAATGCTTATTATTCATGAAATTCTTGTCTCCCAGAGCAAAGGCACAACACCTCTTGCTCCACCACCTAAGCCTGTTCGAAGGAGATTAAAATCAGAAGATGAATTAAGGCCAGAAGTTGATGAACATACACAGAAGACAGGCGTCCTAGCTGCTGTTCTTGCATCACAACCTTCTATTCCTCGGTAATCAAAGCTGTTCCTAAACATGTGTAATTCCTGGAAACAAATTGCACAGTAATTAAAAATATTAAACAGAAGGGAATTATGGTCAGACTGGTCCTGTAGTTGAGCACAGGTCCTCCACTGTTCCCCTTTGAGAGTTTGCTCATTTATAAGTAAGTGGAATATTCTTCCCACTTTTCCCCCCCTTCTGTTATTAAGTTCAACTCAAGTTACAAATCCTAGAGCAGACTTAAAAAATTTTTATATCGCTCAGTAACACTGATGTTTTAACTATGGTTGTTCTAGAAGCAAGAATTGGCAAGCTAGAGCTCATGGGCCAAAGTCAACCTATGGCCAGTTTTTGTAAGGGTTTTTACATTTTTGTTTAAAAAGAGAAAAAGAAAAGATACGAAAAACAGAATATTCAGCAGAAATGGTATGGTCTGCAAAGCTTAAAATACTTACTATCTGACCATTTATAGAAAAAGTTTGCTTATTCCTGCTCTGCACTGACTTAAACTCAGGTGATTCTACAGAAAAGTCACTAAATCAATAACTACAGTAACTAAGCCTCTGAAGCTTAGTAGTTTTTGGTTGAGCTTTAAAACTGATCAAGCAAGGTTGAGATACGCTAGCAGGGCAAAGGTGCTCCCTTGGCTTTCTGGGATTGGCCATGGATCACAGGGAAGAATGGAATGAATTTAATAATAAGAATGAAGGTCAAGTTTTTTGCTCTCTTTATCTTCTCAGGTCTGTTGGGAAAGATAAGAAAGCTATTCAGGCATCAATTAGACGCAATAAGGAAACCAACACAGTTTTGGCCAGATTGAATAGTGAATTGCAGCAACAGTTAAAGGTAATGTAGTTTCTGAATCTTTATTTGGAAAGTTCCGTGGAGTCAGAGCCTGTTAGTGTTGAACTAAGACTTGGAGGTGATCCAGCAGTTCTTATGCTAGTGTGAAACTTTTCCGAGTAGCAGGAGAAGTGTGGATCTAAAATGTTTTATATGCCTTTGAATCTTTTAATATTAAAAAGAATTCCCTGTGCTAATTTCTTGTATGATTGCCTTATCCTGTATGTATGTAAAGCATATTCCTAAAATGTTCAGTCCTGAATATTCATTGGAAGGACTGATGCTGAAGCTGAAACTCCAATACTTTGGCCATCTGATGCGAAGAACTGACTCATTTGAAAAGACCCTGATGCTGGAAAGATTGAAGGCAGGAGGAGAAGGGGATGACAGAGGACCAGATGGTTGGTTGGCATCACCGACTCAATGGACATGAGTTTGAGTAAACTCCAGTAGTTGGCAGTTGACAGGGAGGCCTGGTGTGCTGCAGTCCATGGGGTCGCAAAGAGGCGGATGTGACTGGGCTACTGAACTGAACTGAAAATGTTCGTTAACTTTCATAATGAAACCCAAGAGTAGAAATGTTGTGACCTCAGCTACCTCCAGGATCATATATGTGGCTCTCTACACACTAATTCTACAATGATTCGAGTATTGTTAACTTATCCTTTTATCAAAACAACTCAGATTCTATGAAAATGACAGATCTGAAGAAGAGGGATGGGGGCAATTTAGATCATCTCTAAAACAGAAAAGACAAACCTTAAATAGAAATGGTGCTCAGGGCCAGTGTGTGCTTCTGTCATCTGTACTTGAGAGGATGAGTTTGTTTTCTTGCTTACTACTCACCATGATTTTTTTTAATCCCTGTACATAAAAACTAACAAGCAGAATCATGTATGATTCATCAACATTATTAGGCATTCACGTCTTAGAAACCAGTGGTTCTCAAACCGTAATTGTATACACGTAGGAAAGGTCCATGGTAAAATGAAAATTGTGACTCATGTCCGGTATGGAGAAGGGCCTGAGAGTTCTGCAGTTTTTAATAAACTTTCAGGTGAAGGAGATGCTCCTGGACAGTTGACTCCACTTTGAGTAGCAAGGTCGTAAACCATAAAGATGAGGAAGGAGTCCATGGAAATGTAAAATGAATACAGAGTCAGTTGAGTCCCGTAATATTCTGTTCATATTCCTTTTCTAGCATTTATCACATTGTCCATATCTATGGCACATATGTGTGTCTGTCCTACTAACCTGAACTCACTGAGGCTAAGTCATAATCATTCCTGTTTACAGTGACCATGTAATACATTGTTCAAACCAAAGTACTTTTAAGAGAAAAGAGAGAAAGGGATGTGTTAATATGTAGGCCAGGACATCAGAGATAATCTGAGACTGTCCTGGATAGGTTTATAACCATCTTGTCTCTGTCCTCAAAACTCCACACATGTGGGGCATTTGATAAATGTATGTTAAAGGAATAGTATTCTTGTGTAACTCTTTGATCAAAGAAGATACTCATAGCTGTTCTATGACTTGTGAATTTGGTCCATTGTAAAGGAAGAATGTAAAACTAAATGACAAGCTTTCTGGTAGCTACCTTTAGGTGAAAGTTTTGTTAATGCATGTTTTTCTGAAGAACTATGAAAAACCATAGAAACATGCGTATAGAAGCTGTTTCTAAAAATCACTTTTCTCATTATCCTCTGAGAAAGTATGGTACCAAATAGGAGGAGGTCATTCTGGTTAAAACATGATACTGTCAGTGTGATAGAGAAAAAGAAAAAAAGGATATGGCTGCTTAAGTTGCTGACTGTCTGAAAAGACTGTCTCAAATCGACAGTCATTAGAAATTCTGATTATAAAATACATTAATTCATTGTGAAACTGAAGCTCAAAATGAGGTGCAGGAGTTGTTATGACCAGAGGTAATCACCAGGGGAAAAAATCTTTGTTAACCAGCTCATCTGCAGTTACTGCAAGGGGTGGGCTTTGTGCAAAATTCATGCATTAATAACCATCATCTGCAAATACTGGGTTTTCTAATAATGAAGGAAAAAACATTTGATTACCCTGATTTAAAGTAATGAGAGAAAAAGATTTTAATTAAGATTGTGTTTTAATGTACGCACCTAAAAAGAAACTTACATTTCTAAAAGGAACAGCTGTCCCTTCATGCAGTGCTGCTGTTAGATGTGCCTGCATTTTTGTATATGTTGAAACATAACTTGTCTTTGCATCTTTTTCAGGATGTTCTTGAGGAGAGAATTTCCCTGGAAGTTCAACTGGAACAGCTTCGACCATTCTCTCACCTTTAAGCCAGTTGCCGTTAACTGTGAACATACCTGTTTTTAAGCGGTTTTGGGTTCAAAGCCAATTTGGAGACCCAGACATTCAGCTCACTGCTTAATTCAACATTAAATTTTATGATTCTGTTTTGCCCTATATGTTCACCATTGTATTTAAGTATCTTTTATTTTTTAATTTCAACAATAAAAGGGTCAGGATGACTTTTTCTGGAGGGTGTATTGTGTTTGTTGGCACAGCCCCCCTCCCCCGTTGTTATCCCATAACTTTGGTGCATTATACTTATGTGGCCAAAACCTCACACTGCTTGGATTTACAGAATGGGTTTCTCATTTAACACCTTAAGCACAAACTCAGAAATATTTTCAAAAGAAGACAAAATTAAATAAACTGTCAATTTGTCTTTAGGCTTAATACTTAAAGAATCCAAAAATCTTTAAAATGTGTTTCCCATTTGATTTTTAATTTGAAAGAACTGTATCAGATAAGGCATACTTTAACCATAAGCTCTGCTGTAACCAACATCCTTCAAGAGTCTCATGGCACTTACAGGCTTTTTCATATCAGCTTAGGGGTTAGATTTTATGTTTTCCTGATGAAAATTTGATCAGTATCACCTGTGACTTAAACTTTGTTGTGTGTGAGATTTTAATTCCTCAGCAGTCCTATAAAATTAGGAAATAACTGAAGATAGGCATTTTTAAATTGTCTGCTAGAAGCAAAGGGAAAGTGTTGATGCTGCAAGCCACAGAAGTACTGTCCAGTTGCAGATGTCACTTTTTGCATGATTTATGCACTAAACTCGCAATTATAAGCTTATGCTCATCAGTCTCTAGAAGTGTTTTCAAGTAACATGTTTTAGAACTTCTGAGGATCTTAATTATTCACTATTATAATAAATGAAAATTCCTTAAGATTCCTAGTTATCTTTAGCTCTCTTGTTACTCATTCTTTTGCCATGTTTTTGTTGTTTAGTCCCTAAGTCATGTCCAACTATTTGCAACCCCATGGACTGTAGCTTGTCAGGCCCCTCTGTCCATGAGACTCTCCAGGCAAGAATGGTAGAGTGGGTTGCCATTTCTACTCCATTCTTTTGCTATAGAGAGAGACTTTTCCTATTAACAAAGAGTTTCTAAAGTTTGTCCTATTCAGGATCATGTAGTGTCTCAGGATTTGTTTTCTATTATATGATATTTCCATTTTGATCACATTTGTGAATTTACATTTATTGCTGACTAACAGCAGACATTCCTTTAATGTTTTATTCTGTCTGACATAGATGTTAAGCTGCATGGTTTTATCATAATCAGAAGTGTGATTTTACACTAATTAAAAACAACATTTTAACTTTTGTACATTTTTAAACAAGAATTTAAATTTTTAAGAATTAGAAGGAATTTGTATTTTTGTTGTAGAAAAAAGAAAATGTTTAAAATAGCCTACTTCCCAATGCTAGACTGTACTAGTAGATTTCATTTCCTTAAAGGAGAATTTGAAGCAAAGAGGAACTGACAGCCAAAAGCTTCCAAGATTAATACAATATTATCTATCATTAACTGAGTAAAAATATTACATATTTAGCATATATCAGCTAAAGTTTCAAAGTGGCTAACCAGTTTATAGCTTCAGTTTATTAAATAATTAAATGAAAGCTTTAAGGGCCCAGAAAACTACTCAATACCTATTTTTTTAATTCTGTTTTAAATAGAATTGTCTTAATTTCTTCAGTTTTTACTCAGCTAAATTCCATTACAGGCAAGTTTTGTTTTTGTTTTTTAGAAAGTACCCCCTCACCCTCTACCAAACAGCCTTCTGATTTAGCAGCGTAACAAATTTTTAAACCATTTTATTTGGAAGGTCTAAGAATTTAATTTTGCAAGAAAAGAACACTTAAGAATTACAGAAAATTTTAGTGCTTTATAGTGGTATGTTTTTAATGCTCTCTGTAGGAATACATTCATATTATGGATATATGTGACCAGTTTTTTAGTAAAGTACTATTTAGATTTCTTATACATATTTTTAAAATCCATAACTATTTCATGGAAATGTTAAAAGAGGTTGATAATTGGTAAGTCACCAACAGATTAAGACATTTCTCTAGACTGATCATTTAAGAAATACTTTTCATTATGACTTTTATTTTTCATTAGATCAGAAAACAAATCTTTAAATACTCAATATCCTTATTCAGCCTTAGGTTTTGTCAGTCAGATTAAATAATACTGTCCATAAAAAACAGCTATCAAAAGAAGTGGTTCAAATTTTTACATTAAAATTTTTCTTATCCATTTCACCTAATTGAGCATAGATGATAAAGTTTAAAAGTTAGGAGGAATTTTATGAGTCCCCCCTAGTTCATCCATGGATCATCCATGATGAACCATTATTCTGCTTCTTACTGGATCTTCTGGAACAGAAAACAACATGTTGTCTTTGTCAGGGCAGATTGGCACCCCTGTTGTCTGAAGTCCAGACTCACTTTTCCATACTACTTTTGATGGCATTTTGGAGTACAGACAACCATAGAAATTTATCATCTTCAACTTCTGTTGCACAGATCCATTCATGTTTTGGACCTTGAAGAATAAATGCATTCTTGATAACTGTAAAAATATTGAAAGTACATAAATTAATGTACATAAATTAATTTTTGTAGGTAACAGTCAAAAGGAAAAAATGTTTTAAAATTCAAGAGTTGATCAAGTCATCTTGAAGACTTTTTGAAAATTAAAGTTTCAAACACATCCAGTTTAGAATGTAACTTCCTAAATTACTGAAAAATTCAAATATAGTCTAAAATAAACTTGTCTTTATAATTATTTAGTTATAATTAGCAATTATTTTTAAAGTAATAGATGATATGATAGTCTTTAATTTCAGAAGGAACTGGAACCAGTAAAGGTCTTTACAAGAGTTATTGTAGATAACAGATGCTGAGAGCTGGACCTTGGCCACCCTGGTATGAGCAGCAGGACAGAATGAAGCCAGCGACGACTTAGCTGAATGCCCACTTTTAGCTTACGTTATAATGTTCTGACATAGAGCACAGCTGATGAAGGGGAGACGGAAGGAGACATGTCATGCACATTATGGATAACTAACCCTTCTTACCTGAGTTTGAAAATATTTATTTCTCAATAGGTGAAAATATTTATTCCCACATTTAGTGTTCAGTTTTTCTCATGCTCAGATTTTAAATGAAGCCAAAGCTAATGGAAAGCAGCTCTTTTTAGATTAGTTCCTTCTCAGATCTTGGTTCTAGCTTTACCCGTAAGTCCTACCTTCACATGCAGTGAAAAATATTGGAACAAAAGGTGTTATATTCAGATTGCCTGGCCTAACAGAAATATAGGAAAAGAGATACAGATCTTTTTAAGATTGGAAAGTAGAGTGTAAGACAAAAACTAAAAGGTACAGTAGGTTTAAGTAGGATTTCTTTTTGTAACAACGATTATTTCTTCTGAGATTATTATGAGTTAAATGTTTGTTACTAAACATTATTTGCAAATGCATCCTTTAGAGAACTTGTAAATGCAAATTTACAGAAAAAGAGAACAGTCAAATCTGCAGTAATCACTTAGTCCTAGTATAATGGAAAAGTAATAGATAAAAATTGTAACATCTACAAGCAATAGAAGGTAGTGGTTAAGGACTCCAGCTTCCCTGGCAATGATACAGGATTATGTCTCCCTTTGTGACTTTGGAAAGCTGTTTTCCTAATGTGTAGGGTTTGTGTCTGACAATGCCAGCATTCCTTTCTTTTGCTATTTCAAAGGTAGAGGAAAGTTTACATTAATGAGATCCTGAAAATACTTGGGAAATTATTTGCAAATGCAAATTCCAGTTCTCTTCCTGCTTTTCTACTTTAATAGCTAATGAGTTTTATATAATACAGCTTCTTAAAGGTGTTATCTCTTAGGAGGAAGAGAATACATACATTTGGAATCTGGTATGTCTTCTATGATTAACCTATGAAGTGCCACTGATGCAATGAATTGGTAGGTTGATTTTGAGGTCCTTTCAAATGGAGTATGAGATGTACCCCGACTAGAAACGAGCAGTGCATCATTGAAGAGGAAAAGACTGAGATCACAGGTATGTTCATAGAGCCTGGTTTAAAAAAGAGAAAGAGCAGTTTAGTTTTACATATGCATACATATGTGTTTTGTTAACACACTTCACCATCTTTATGTTGATAAGCTCATCATCAGGGTTTTTCCCTCAGACCTTTGGACTGACTGTTTGAAGTTCTCTGTATATTTTTCTCCTGGTGTGAATAGTCCCTCTGTCTCTCAGTCCAGTCATGTGGGTAGGCCTCAGGGTTCCTGGTGGAATGATTTGAGCTTATCCATTGGACAGTATCCAATCGATGCAGAAAAAAATGAACACTGAATTTTCCCAGTATTACAAGTCAGGTTAAAGCTGTGTTGGTATTTTGTGTTTGATGTACTTAGACAGTCTGTGGAGAATGTTTTCATTTAGTTTGGTTTCATCTTTAAGGGTAACAAGTTGGGTTCGAGAGAAGCACAAGAATCAGTAAGGTGTACGGTGTCTCAAGTAGAAAGCAGGGGGAAAAAAGCATTTACTAAGTAGGGAAATAGAGAATTTTCTAGTATCAGTTGGAGAGAAATTGATGAAAGGTTGGATTTAAGTAGCTCTTCAATTCTACTGAGGTTGCTACCATGGTCAATGGTAGGCATTTTTTGGTCCCCCACCTCCACCTAGTATCGTCTGTGGTTTTCTGCTGATGGAGCCAGATCACGGTGTTGAGCAGGATTTCACTGTGCTCTGGTGTGGGTTATCTCATGGGAGTACTCAACCAAGCATCAAATGATGTACTAGGGAGGAACTTGGGAGAGCCTCACCCCAAGCCCCCAATCTCTGTCCAGCACCGGGGGTGGCCAAGTGCAGCAAGCGCGTTACTTGGGTGGAGGATAGCCCCCAAAAGTGTTTTTCTCTTAGAAGCCTCAGGAAGCCCTCAGGAAGTTACTCTAAGCAAGCAACTCAGTTGACTGGTTTCTTGAGGGGAATTCTCTTATCTCTTATCTTCGTCGTCTGTTTGATTTTTACGCTGCTGAGTTAGAAGCAGAGAGAGTTGCACAGGAGTGGCACCGTCACAGCATGCACTGTCTGGTTTTACTGTAGCACTCTTGTTTCCCTTTTTGTTTGGCTCACGCCTGCCTCCACTTGTGTTACCCAAGTTACCAAACAGTACATAATCTTTCCACTTTTTCTTTTAATCCATTCAAGTAGTCACTCACATATGTACCTATGTGTGCATCTATTGACAGGTCGGTGGTTTTGAGTATTATTCCAGGCCCTTTTCTTGCTTTTCCCAGCAATAGAAGTCACTTCAAGTTCTTTTTAATGACCAAGTAATAGCATGGACGGACCATCGTTGTTCGAACTCTTCCCTCACTGAGTGGGCATTTCTTTGTTTGCAGGCTCAGGTCTCTCTTCCTTCTTCCCTCCCTCGTTTCCTTTGTTTTTTCTTTATTGCCACTGTGAGCAATATTTGAAAAAACTAGTTCCTTACATATAAACAGACTCCTTACATGCACTGATATTTCTGGCAGATAGGGTTTCCAAGGGTAAGATTGATTGACCAAATGGTATATATATTTTTACCAAAGACTGACATAAAAGCTACTATAATTCACATTTAGAATCCACTCTGTATCATAATGGCTCTGACTTGTACAAACTTTACTGTGCCTCTGAATTACCCAGAGATTTTTGTTAAAATGAAAATTCAGTAGAGCTAAACTAGCCCGCGGAGAAGGCAATGGCACCCCACTCCAGTACTCTTGCCTGGAAAATCCCATGGACGGAGGAGCCTGGTGGGCTGCAGTCCATGGGGTCGTGAAGAGTCGGACACGACTGAGCGACTTCACTTTCACTTTTCACTTTCATGCATTGGAGAAGGAAATGGCAACCCATTCCAGTGTTCTTGCCTGGAGAATCCCAGGGACGGGGGAGCCAGGTGGGCTGCCGTCTCTGGGGTCGCACAGAGTTGGACACGACTGAAGTGACACAGCGGCAGCAGCAGACTAGCCTGAGATTCTGTGTTTCTAACAGCTCCCTGGTGATGCTGGTTCGCCAACCACACTTGAGAGTATTGAGGCACTTAAGTCATGTATTTATTACAGCTGTGCCCATGTTGTGGGCAAAAGACTAGACTGGGAGAGGGAGTGGTTTAAACATTTTTAAGGAGTGCTTTGCTTCAGGTTCAGCTCCTGGGAGAGTGTTGGGGGTACAGGTCATGTTAGGTGTGTGGAGAGAGAGAAATGCAGTGGTCATCCAACCACTGGAGCCACCTTCCTTTTTCAAACATTTCCTTCCCATATCTGTGGTTATGATTTAGGCTGGAGGGAGTGGGATGCTTCATATTTACTGGTAGTTTGCAAGAAATAATGTTCCAGATTAAGTTGATAGGTTATTCTGAGAATAAGGGAGCAAAGAGAAGTAGGGATGAGGGAAAGGGGAAGCAAGAAAGGGGGTGCATGTAGATCGGTATGTGGTGAGCTGTATGTGCTGAATGGCCACGTTAGGCAAAAGAATTCCACCCATGTTTGTGACCCTCCTTTGGCAATATTTTTACTCTTATTACTGATGAGAATCATGTCATTTGAGAAAAATATTTAAAAGCTGTAATAAAACTTTGCCTTTCTATCTGAATGGCCCGGGAATGTGCCTACCAGGGTGCTTTGAAGATGTAGCTTTGAAAAGGGTGTTTGCTTTGGTAAACAGATGTTTGGTTTTTCACTTTGGAAGGGATAGCATTGAAAGTAAGTTAAATGAAGGGAGAATTCTAATTGCGTGACCCACTTGGACTGGGTGGGTGGATGGCCCAGAGGAGGGAAGGAGCAGGCACATTTATTGAACTTGGAGTTGAGGCCACTTGTAACCTGAGGATGTGAGCAGAGAAAGATAAATGCACAAAGAGGTTTTTATTATTTTAATCTGATTATGAAAGTGCTATTTAAAATACATATAAATGAATTTTACCTCGGAAAAAGCTTTCCAAAAGCCATTTATACTCACCAAGAGTTTCAACTCATCCAAAGACAAAAAACACCAGAACCCTTTTAAAAAAACCTTTATTCTTCCACATATGTAAAAGCAAATAATTTTGCCTTTCACATTGACATAATGGAACAACTGAAATGGAAACTCTGGATCCTACTCAAGTTTCAGAAAACTGCTGCTGCTCAGATTCAGAAGAACCAACTCCACGGGTAGAGTGTTTTCCTTGAACCTGGACAGGATTTCTTTGCTTTTTCACAAATAGACTCAATGACTCTGCCAAACATAGCTTAAATTCTTAACACCATTCTAGAAGTGTTTTGTCATTATTTAATCACTATTAATACATTAGCCAGACCAAAAAACAAAGTACCCAACTTCCATAAATACATAAAACTTTAAAAGTAATTTTCAGAGCATAAACTTTGGCATGAACAGATAACAGGACGTCATTGGTTCTGTGAGCTAAGTGTTAGTCACTCAGTCGTGTCCGACTCTGCAACGCCATGGACTGTGGCCTGCCAGGCTCCTCTGTCCATGGGATTTTCCAGGCAGGAATACTGGAGTGGGTAGCCATTCCATTCTCCAGGGGATCTTCCCAACCCAGGGATCAAATCTGGGTCTCCAGCATTGCAAGCAGATTCTTTACTGTCTGAGTCATGAGGGAAGCCTCTGCGAGCTGACCTGAGTCAAACTGTTTATCACCTTGTCTTCATCATCCACATTCTGACTAGTGGATCATAGTGGCTTTTGGCAGTTGCCAGGATAAAAGTCAATTCAGAGCCAGAGTCCTGTATCCCTGAGGAATCTGGGTATTTCTCTTCCCCCAGTGCCCAGTTTCCTGGTCAATGACTATAGGTCCCTTTGGGTAAGCTAAAAGTAAAGTTAACAATATACATACTCTGTAGTTTAGTAATGTATGTCCTCAAGAGGACTCAGGGTCTGAGCAGTGGATGGCTCTGTTTGGTGATCTAAAGCCATGCCTCTATTCACCAGTCTTAGAGGCTCCACTTTTGCCCTTGGTGACACCCCATTAGAAGAACAAAAGTAAACATAAATGTTTAAAAAATCAGCAAGTTTAAAGTCACACATGAAAATGTCAAAGTTCCAAGGTACATAAAGGCTTAATCCAAAACTATGTGGGTTATATCTACAGAGAGACAAATGCCTCCAGGTTTCCTAGCTCTAAAATGACTCTCCCCAGAGCAAATTCTGTCAGTTAGAAACATGGACTTAGATAAAGAAAGATAAAGGAAGCGTGTCTGAGAATGAGCACATGAAGGTAAAATTAATTCTAATAATAAAAAACTGGAATAATCCCTAGCATGTGTCCTAATACACGGATGTGTTTAGAATTGTTGACTTGATATCTAGCTTCCTTCTCTTCTTGTAGCTCATTTCTATTGTTTCTGACCAAAAACAACAAAACGAGAAAACAAAAGCACTGGGACAGGGAGAAAAGTGACACAGTTGTGTGATTGATTTCCATTTAAGGGACTGGTTACATCAAGGTGAAGGGACTGGTTTATTCTAACCTCTCCTCCAACCCAAATCCTGTCCTGGGCCTTTGGGGAACATTCGGTGAAATGTTCATTGAAATAACAGGCAATCTGATTTTCATTTCTTTTATTGGAATTAATTTCTCTGCATTTGGTTGCTCTTTGTGGAGCTACCATCTTTGCCATTAATACTGAAAACATAGATTGGCAAACAGTTCTCTAAAGCAAGAATTTAAAAACAATGGCCCCACTCCTTGCTTTTTGTAAATAAAGTTTTATTGAAACACAGCTACATTTGCTGACTTATATACTGTATTGTTTATGAAGATCATATTAATCATTATGTATTGTATTTATGTAGCTGCTTTTGTGCTACAATGGCCAAGTTAGGTAGTTGCCACAGATATCACTTGGTAAGAAAGATCTAGAATACTACCATCTGACCTTTTACAGAAAAGTTTGCCCATCCTTGTTGTAAAGAAGAAAAGGAAATGTTAGCACCTTCGCATCACAATAGTTTTTACACTACTGTGAGCACTGTGCAAACTAGACATGGGAGACCTCAATACAATGGTGGTCCTACGGGGAGACCTTTCGAGTGCTGACCTCAGTAACTAACTGGTCTTCTCTTTCTTAGAGTTGAGCAGGTCATCCATGTGATATCTCACATCAGCTCTCCTCTCAGTAGGAAAGTGACCAAACCGGAAATCCCATGTCTCGAGTTAGTGGCCCAGGCAATGACAGTTTAGTTTCTTACATTCTACGAAGTAGCTGCCTGGAATGTGAGTAAGGTGATAAACACCTCACGTGTCTCAGAGGGGTGCGTGTGTAACTTTTCAGATCAACACAAGGATTTATTGTATATTTACAATATGACAGACATTGTGCTGGATTCTGGGTACAAGATAAGTAAGAAACACTCATAGCCATAGGATAGCTGAATATTTACCTTAAATAGAAACTTATGTCCTCATCACAGCAGTGAAGTTGGGCCACATCTTGAACCCTAATCAGATATCTGTTTGCTTCTGATAGAGTCTATGAAATAAATAAAAAGAATTAGAAATATATATATATATTTTATAAAATAAGTCTTACTACTGAGTAATCATATCCCAAAAGATCTAAGTGTTGAGTATAACTAAGTTCAATTATGAAAAAAAGCATTGTTTTTAAAACTATACTTGAGGAAGTTGTCTAATTTTTAAAACTATTGAAATTATTTTTTTATTATAAATGCTTTCCTACTACCAAAAATAAAGTGGGGATGTGGGTGAGTCAGAAGGGATCTATCAAGAAAAGGAAGTGAGTGAAATGTTACAAATTAAGATATCAGGCTCTTTTACTGATCTAGCCATGGAGATGATCACTTGGGGCATATAGTGATCCAGAGATAAAGTTCTGTGGACTTTGTGAGCCCCAAGATTTTTGGATTTTCTGTAACCCAATCAATCCCATTACTCTTTCCCTTTCAAAATGTGCAGATCTAAACTAGGCCAAAACAACTGCATTTTGCTTCCTCAATTTAGCCAAATAAAACCACAATCGATTGATACTTTAATTCAATATAATTCACATATTAAACTCCTGCTATATGCTGAACACTAGAAGACACTAGTTCATACCTGATGGAGCTCCCAATCTTGTGGATAAAGGACGGTAAGAAAGTGTGACGGGGAGGTGCAGGGTGCTGAGAATACTGAGGAAGGGGCAACTCACACCTGGAGATGTCGGGGGAAACTTTTCAAGGCAGATGATGCTTGAACTGGATCTTTAAAGTATGAATAGGAGTTTATCCAGTGGAGCAGAAAAAAGAAGCAATTTCTTAGAGGGAAGAGCATGAGCCAAACACAAATGTTGTCGGGAGAGGCTGACATCACTAGAGAACTGTGAGTGTGTCTGTGTGGTTTGGTCATAAGGTGGTAGGCAAGGCAGTGGGAAGGAAAGCAGAATGAGTCAGACGATATTCCGTAGGTAACAGATAACTAACAGAGGACGTCTAGGATTTTTACAGATGTCCTCAGTGGGCAGAATCCTGCACCAGATATTATGTGCAGGGAGATAGAAAACAATAAAGACATGGCCCCACTCCTCAAAGCAGGTCATGAGCTCTGTAGTACCAAGCAAGGTGCTAAGACTAAGAGAAATCATGGGATGGGGTCCAGCCCACCTGTGCCTCTTCTCATCTAGCATCCTTGCAGATAACAAGGATGTGGAATATGAGAGCTTGGCAGCACCTGGCACACACTCAACAGATGTTAGCTGCATCAGAATCCCTGTCTCCTTTTTGAGCGTGAGATGCAGCAAGTGCATTAGAATACGTACAGGGCACCCCCAGATGAGTCTCTGTATGTCTAACAGGTGATCTTTCATATTGATGTTCCGCTTCATCTAGAAAAGAAAGTGATTTTAGGCAAACTGAAATTGTGATATTTTTATACATAAAAATAGATTAAAATATGTTATGGCACTTGATAATGTTGTGGTATTTTCATAAACTATCATAAGACTCTCAATTTCCTGTACCCAGTGTTTTAAAACAAAGAGGCAAGTGGCAAGACTGTCCAAAAAGTTTTTTTCTAGGTGTACTGTGTTATTGTTTCCATTCAGCCCAGACTCCTGGGCTGTGTGCCCATCACAGTGACATGTTCAGAATGGTAGTCCTATACTCCAAGATGATCAAATCTTGCAGAGAATAGTTGTGATTGCTGTACTTTCTTAGGCAGGAAAGTTGACTAATACATTAAGAAGTACTTTCAGAAACAAAGAGGTTTGCTCTTTTTTTTAATCTGTATAAGTGTACTTATAGAGATATCTGAAAACATCATTTGGTTTAAAAAAAGGCCCTCAGTGCTCAATATCACTGAATACAATGATTTAGCATTAAAAGAATGAAAAAGTTTGAAGAGAACCCCAAGAGGCTAAGGGATTTCAGAACCTTTGAGTCAGAGTACCACAAAAGCATTATAACATTTTTAAAGAACACAGACTCTTACCAGCAACCAACCTGATCTATGTAGCCTTTGTAATTTTTTATTTGGTCAATTGCAATGGTCAAGTTTCCACGGTCAATATGTTCTGCAGGAGTGTGAAGCCTCAGAGCATAGAGAAGATGAAGATATTCTTCAAACCTTCGGGATGGGTACAAAAGCAGCTCTGGAAGACTGTAGGAGGCGCAGAGAGAAGGGAGCTCTGGTCTCTTTTTGAGGCCACAGAACTCCAGGCCTTGGCGTGCCCTAGCTGTGCTCTCCCTCAGAGCTTACCTCAGCATTTTGGTAACAATGGTCTTATCGTGCCTCTTCAGGAAAGCTCGGAATGCTGGTATCATTTCTCTGCACTAAGGTGAGAGTTATATTGTCAAAATTCTGTAAGACAGTTGTGAAGTATTGTTTCTGTTCCACCAGACAAGCATCATCTATGAAGCGCTTAAAGCAAAAGGGCAACATCTACACCAAATCACAGTACTATTAATACTATAGGTGCTTCCTGATATCCTAAGTATAATGTATTAATTATACCATAAATTAACCCTAGTCATTGAGCTTAATCAATATAGAAAAATAAAAATGAACTTTGCATGCAGGTAGGCCTGGATTAGAATTCTAATTTAATTTTATCTAATTCTGTGTGACTTTGTCAAGCTTACTTAACTCCTCTGAGCCTCAGTCTTCTTATGGATGTCATAGCTAACTCTTTTGGTGAGGGGCTGGGGAGGGGGCGGAAATCCTGTCCACAGAGTGCCTGCCACACAGTAAGTGTTAAGTGTAGGGATTGGTGTGTGATTCTGCTGTTAAGCATGTTTTCCACAATAACATGAAGAAGGTGCTCCTTTGTACTTAAAATCTGTTTTAAAATGCATTACTCATCACCATTACAGCCCCCAGGAAGTCACCTCATTTTTCTCAGATGCCAGTAATTCTAATTTCTAGAAATCAAATAGTCACTGATTTCAGTAATATTAATAGCTAACATTTACTGAGTACTTACTTATATGCACCCCCCATGCTAGTGAAATAGAGACATTATTATCCATAACTATAAAATTGCTGGCACCAATCTGCTATGATAACATCTGATGCTTTGCTCCAATTCTTGTCCTAAAGGTCAGTTCTATGTCACTGCTTTATTCATGCAACTTTCACATAATCGAGTTGCGCAGCAGAGCTTAAACTCCCCGGGGTGGAGCAGGAAGAAGACGACAAAGGGAGATGTCTGAGGTCAGGAAGTGTTCAGAGACCTCCCAGCCCCAGGCCTTCACTTCAGGGCCTCAGGGCAGACAGGTGGGCAGGGCCACAGTGGACAGGGACAGGGCAGAGGGTACCACCACGTCCCAAGGTGCCCCTCCTGCTGCCCTTTTGATGCAAACCGAGGAGGGAAAAGAGGTATCTTATGGTCATCAGAGGAGATCCCAATGAGAGCAGCAAGGGGCACAGAAGAGAGCTGTGTAGTCCTGCTCAGACTACATACACACTGTCACAACAAAGACAACTGTTTAAAAGGCGCTTGGTCGGGAATACGAGACAAAGGAATTCCTTATTTTATCGTGAGATTTCACACCTTGAGTGTCATTATTCCAACACATGATTACGAATTCCTTTTCTCCATGAGAGAGCTGGACTCACCCCACGGGCTGTAGAGGCAGTGTGAAAGCAGGGTTCACAGTTTTGCTTCTGCCTGTGAACTATGTTCCTATAACCAATCCCTAGGGTAACTGGGGCAGGTGGGAGTCTGGAAATCTGCATGAGGACTATTCAGTCCCACAGCCAGTTCCTAGGCACTGCTGGGTCAAGCATTGTGCCAGGGATCAAAACTAAGTCAGTGCCCTCATCCTCAAAGAGCTCAAGGTAAACCAGAGGAGGAGATCTGGAAGCCAAGGGTAGAAAAGAAGTCTTTCCTACTAATTCTAGTCCTTCTAGTCCTCGCAAGTTCAGAAGATCTAATTAAATGCGTGGATGGTCCCTCAATCTGTTACCTTCTCAATAGTTTTTAGAACCACAGGGTAATTGTTGAAGAAATTGGTATACGTGTTCAACTGGCTTCCAAACTTTATGAATATTTCTCCCACACAGTGAGCGGGGCCCCATTCCTGTAGTCTGTCTCTCAGGTCATCTAGAAACCGCCTGCAACATGAGAAAAGCGTGGCTGTGAAATATTGACCAGTGACAGCCTATAACTTATAAAAAATAAATTTGTACTCAGTCATATAGGGCGGGGCTTTTGTCAGATCTTTTCGCCTTGACACAGAGCCGGAAAGGGAGGAAGCAGGTTGACTTGGGGGCTGAGTCAGGATCCCAGGCTGGCCTGGAGAGGCTGCCCTGTGTTCTCTCTCCCCTTTGTCTGGGGACAGTTTCTTACAGTCCTCAGAGGAGGGTGCTCAACTCACTTCAATGGCTGAATGCCATCACCGCCACTAAGCCCATTTCCCTTGGATCAAAGGCTATTCTTCAGCCATCACAGAATTTCAAAACTGGAAGCACACCAGTTCCTTTTATAGAATCTGGGGTCCCCGAAGCTAAGGAACTTGTTCTAAGTTATCTAAAGAGTTACTGGCAGAGAAACACAAGTTCAGTTTGTCTTACTATATTCAGTGCAAATGATCAATTTTCTCTCTCAACCCTTTCATATACATATACTGTTATTACACTAATCCCCAGCCTCTGGTTCTCTAAGCAAAGTATTCTAGTGACTTAATCCCATTACAGCCTCCTGTTCCTCTCCCACTGATCAGTCAAACGCTAATGACTATGAACAGCTCCCCTTCCCATTGTCTTTTGCATAAATAGTATGATGAATATAGAATCCCCAGGCACTGAACTCCACCCCTTGTACTATAGCTCTGAGTCCAGGCAGGGATACACCCCAGGAGTCATCACTGCTGTTTGCAGCCCACTGTCTAGAGTTGTCTCTCCTCTGTGAGAGGATCAGGCAGTGTCCCCAGGAGGGGCAGAGAATGACTGAGCCTCTGTATAACTTTTTGAAACAAGTGTGTGCTCCTCCCATACTACAATGCATATTTCAAAATATAGCTATTCAGAGTTTACCTGTTGAGACATAAGATTTGCAGAATATCAGAGAACATGATCTGGATGTTTGCAGCACTCAGAATGGCTCTGTTTGATGACAGTGCCGCTCTCAGTGGCCTCACATAAACATCTCTCACAATTTCCAGCATCTGCACATATTTTCTCTCACTCTTTAAGAGTTCCCTGACGACTCTCGTTCGCTTTTCGGCTGAATCCAGCTGGAGTTTTCTCTCCTGTGGAAAAGCATTAAGAACTCAGAAGGAAAGTGTAATGACTCATTTCAGGCTTCCATCATCAAAAAGCCTGATGGTCAAAGGAGACAGAGAAATGAAAGTATTGAGCAGTCAGGCAGCCACTCTGAGGGTGTCTTTCTGGTTCGTAATACGTAGGGCTGAAGGGAAACTTGATAAGGGAATGTGGAGGACTCTGCTGACCACTGCTTGTCCCCATCATCAAATTGTCCCTTGCACTGGCCAGCTTGATGCCATAGTAGAGATGGGCCTTGGACTCTTGAATCTTGAGAAGGTGCAGATTGAGAATTTACTTTTATCCATCTATCCATCCAAATAGATATCTAGTGTCATGTGCTAGGTGTTGGCGCTACAATGATGCGAAGGCAGAATTCTGCCCTTACAGAGGTGATGGTGAGAAAGCCTTTGGGTTGTGCATTGTTTTCCTCTTTTTTTCTCCAGTAGCGTTTTATTCATTATTGTGACTGAAATGAGCTAGACCTCTCATTATCAAATAGTTCAATAGTTATTCCTGCTGTGTATTATGAAATACCAAAATCATGCTCTTCTTTCTGTGTTTAGGAAAAAGTACTGTCTCTCCTGGGTAGTTAGGTTTCCCGATGTTCTATGCTTTCTATATATCAAAGTTCTGTTTTAGCAATGCCGAGGGAAAAGCCATGCACTGATATAAAGAAATCCCACACCCTGATATTGAGTGCAATGTTTATGATTGGAGAAATTAATTTTCCTTACTGGAATTAGGATTCTTTCCCTTCTATTTATACTTTTGAAGTTGTAAAATTAGTATTTTTACAATCTAGAAAACAATCACAATATTCAAATTTTAAAAATCTAATGGCCTTGTATTTGCACCTAGAACAATTAAAACTCTTAAAACACAATTTCCTCTTTCCCCTCCAGCCCTGCCCCACACTGCCCCAAATAAAATATGACAATACTAATGTTTAATGCCATGTGATCTGCACCTAAAATGTCAACCATAATTTCATGAGCTAAAATTAAAATGTGAAAATAATTTAAGAGAAGAATCAGAACATTCATTCTGTTTGAAATACTATAAACACTGTTCTTGGTTAGTTTTAATCTTTCAAACACATGCCTATTGTATATAAAGCCTATTTAGACAGTTTAAATTCCCTGGTGGCTCAGCGGTAAAGAATCCACAGCAATGCAGGAGACATTGGAGACACAGGTTCGATCCGTGGGTCAGGAAGATTTGCTGGAGGAGGAAATGGCAACCCACTGCAGTATTCTTGCCTGGAGAATCCCATGGACAGAGGAGCCTGGTGGGCTACAGTCCATAGGGTCGCAAAGAGTCAGACAAGACTGGGCAACTGAGCAGGCACAATGAGTTTAAAATTGCATCCATATCCATTGGCAGCTGGCTTACAGTCCATATTATATTTTATGTGTATTTCAGTTCAGTTTAGTTGCTCAGTCGTGTCTGACTCTTTGGGACCCCAAGGACTGCAGCACACCAGGCCTCCCTGTCCATCACCAACTCCCGGAGCTTACTCAGACTCAGGTCCATTAAGTCGGTGATGCCATCCAACCATCTCATCCTCTGTTGTCCCCTTCTCCTCCCATCTTCAATCTTTCCCGACATCAGGGCCTTTTCCAATGAGTCAGTTCTTCACATCAGGTGGCCAAAGTATTGGAGTTTCAGCTTCAGCATCAGTCCTTCCAATGAATATTCAGGGCTGATATCCTTTATGTTGCCATCCAAATGACTCTCAAGAGTCTTCTTCAACACCACAGTTCAAAAGCATCCATTCTTCAGCACTCAGCTTTCTTTATAGTCCAACTCTCACATCCATACATGACTACTGGAAAAACCATAGCTTTGACTAGATGGACCTTTGTTAGAAAAGTAATGTCTCCGCTTTTTAATATGCTGTCTAGGTTGGTCATAATGTTTCTTCCAAGGAGCAAGCGTCTTTTAATTTCATGGCTGCAGTCACCATGGGCAGTGATTTTGGAGCCCCCTAAAATAAAGTCTGTCACTGTTTCCATTGTTTCCCCATCTATTTGCCATGAAGTGATCTTTAAAATACTGGCGTTTTTATAATAATCATTATAATTAATCCTTATAATATTTATAACTATTTTGATTTAAGGCTTCAGTTGTCAAACTTCCACTGTTATCTTGAAACTGTAATAGAGCGCTGCCCAGCATAGCTCTTAGCACGGGGCCATTGCTGTGAACCATTAGCCCCACCCCCACCCCACCCTGTTACCAGGCAACGGCCACGGAGAGACCGTTAGCGTTCCTGCTCAGTCATTGGTTGGTGCCACAGTGGCCCCTCCCACAAACAACCAACTGTCAATAAGCTACCGTTGGTGGGAGCATTCCACCAACCGTCAGCCCGAGAGGTGGTCTTCTGGTGGAAAGTGAGGTAAGAGGTGGATCTCAGCTTTTTCCCTGGGCTCTCTAGCTAACCCAGCCTTGGGCCAGCAGGGGCCCTGTTCTGCAGGGCTCTGGAGCTCTTGCCAAGGCCACCCACTGGCCGAGCCCCAGGCCTTGAGGCAATGGTGAGCTTCTCCCCCATCCCCACCTCTGTGACCTAATGGCAGTGGCCATGTGCCTGGGACTTGGTCTCCAGAACCTGTCCCTGCCATTTGGGCGGCCTGAGGAGTCTGAGGTGCCTGGCTCCCTCAGTGATGCCGGCTGGGCAGGGTCTGGGGACCTGGCCCTGAGGGAGTCACCAGTTGAGATCGGCCTCCTCTCAGCCAAGACCAGAACTCAGAGGGTGAAAGTGTGCCTTGGGACCTGGCTCTTTCCTGTCAGAAGAGAGGATAATGTTTGTTTGGTAGAAATTTATAGGAACATCATTACCTGACCATGACTTGACCTCAAGAACAAAGGCTCTGACACGGAGAAGTCTGCAAGGACTAACCACACTCCCCCTCACCTTGCCTAGAAAAGGGCTTTGCTGAGAGCTTTCAGGGAGTTTGGGGTTTTTAAGGCCTGAGCCACCTGTCTCTTGCCTGGCCCTGCCATTAACTTTTCTCTGCTCTGAACTCATAACTTGGTATGTTTGGCCTCACTGTGCGTTGGGCATATGGAGTTGTGTTTGGGTAACAAAACCATTGTGCAGTATTATCACCAATGGTCAGAGGAGATACTGTCGTTATTTGTTTCCTTGTAAACCGTCTCTTCCTGGGTGGTTCCTGGGGATGGCGTGGGGCTGAGTGAGCCCGTGGCCGCCGAGGTCCACAGGGACACTGTCCACTGTAGGCGGACTGTAGGCACCATCCACTGCCGGGGTCCAGCCTCGGCAGGATCCAGGGGGTACCCTCAGGATGAACGGCGTCGGCGAGAGAGAGAGAAAAGACACGTGAGACCAGCCTTGATAGGGCCAAGTCTGCAAGGGAGAGAGAGAGAAAGAGGGAGAGAAAGAGAGAGAGAGTGACCAGACGGGGGGTGCAGCAGAGTCTGGCAGGGTCTGGCAGAGTCTGGCAGTGCTTTATTTTTTACTGTAGCTTTTATACCCTAAGTTAGTACATTTCTAGGGGAAAATAGTTTAACATTACATCAGCTTGTTCTTCACGAAACCAGGGTGTTTTCTACATACTTCTTTGTTTATGAGGGTCTTGTACATTATCTTCTGGCCTTGGGGCCTATTAACATTTTATGCAGGTCAGGTGAATGTAAACCTATTTTCCACTTCTATGGTGACCTTAACTGAAAGGTAGCAGCCTCATAGGGCAAAAGTACAGAGTAGAAGTATAACCTTGTTAACACAAAAATTAATCGTTCTGCAGAAGTTGTCAGTTGAGTTTATCTAAGAAGTTTACCCCACACTGACTCTGCGACTTTGGTGAAGTAGCCTCTGCCTAGCACTCCTGGGTGACAATTAACAACCATCTCATTGTTACCACACTAGGACTAAGCTCTTATTTTTCTAGACCTTTAACTATATTAACAATGGTTTCCACTGCACAACCTTAGCACATTAAGAGTAAAAATACAGCAAGCAAAACACAGCAAGCAAACGTCAACCCAATAACCACTTTTAGAATAATTTTTCTTGTGTTTTCTAATAGGACTCCTTCACCCCTCAAAAAGGCTCTATGTCTGTTAGGGCCTTTATATGATCAGGTTCTTTATGCTGTTTTATGATTAGGGTATTATGAGCAGTCATGCATATTAGTACCAAGGGCATAAATGCATTTGCCAAACAAACTAAAATACCAGCAAAGGAGTTTAAATTAAAACACTCCTTTCACCCTGGATAATCTCATAAAATACCACCACCTGGGAAACTTATAGATTAAAGTTCTAAATTGATTCTTATTTGGGAAGAGATCGGGGAAGGCCTTCTGCCTGTGTCACAGAAATTAGGGAGTAGTCTATTGAAGCAAGCATCAGAAAGACAGATATCATCTTTAAGGTGAGCGCTGGGGGCAGCTTTTTGGAATCCCTGAAAACCTGATCTGCCTTGCCTGTCAGGATTTCTCCTCATGACCTTGTCAGTGGTGGGATCTCGTGTGCCGGCTCCCGACAATCCATTGTAGGCAGACGGGTCCCAGCTACTGTGTAGTTGGGAAAGAGCCCAGGGCTGAGCGCCCTTCTGCAGGATTCAAATGTTTCTCTCTGCCTGTTGCTTGACCTTAAGGAAATCATTTTAAGTTTTCTGACTTGACTTCCTCTTCGACAAAATGCGGGTTCTAATGTCTGCTTTTCAGGATTCTGAGGTTGAAACATGATAGTAAAACTGGATGTGTGTTGTAGAAAGTCTAAGCAGCACGCATGTGCTGTGTGTTAACTGGCAGCATGGGACCAGGCCTCTGCTGGTCCACACGTTCTCCACCCACTACCCTTTGAAAGACAGCCCTAAAGGTTATATTGATTATCCTCAACATTTGAAATCAGACCGTAGCTGATGATGAGTCGGTTAGAAACTGTGACTGCTTGATTATACTCAATCAGCAGTTGATGGGTCAGTTAGAAACTGTGAACCTTCGTGTCCACGGACCATTTTTTAAAATGCCTTTCTAGCGTCCTATTAGAAAAGCATGGAGTAGCACAGAGATGTTGTTACCAAGATGTTTCATGTCCATCCCCTTGGCTCAGCTTCTTTTTAGATCAGGACTTACTCAAAAGAAAAAGCTACTGGTTGGATCTCCTCCAGTTATATTTGGGGTTTTTTCCCCCCTAAGAGAAACTCTCAAGAAAAAAGAAAGAACAAACCAGAATAGTTGGCTTACCAGCTTAACCAGCAACTCAAAATTTGGATCATTTTTGCTGAGACTGGGTTTTGTGTCCTGAGGGTTATCTTCTATAACATCTCTTTCCTGAGGATTAAATGCAGACTTGATTATTCGGAGGCAGGCCCTGGAATATCTAAATGCCCAGTCAGTGCTAAGCCCACAGGAGGATTTCAGTAGCTCTGCCTTTGGCCCTAATCACAGTGTTCTCTAGACACATAAGTTAAGCACTCAACAAAATTAAATTTTATGTTTTTAAAAAAAAATAACTTTTTGCTTCCTAGGAACTGTGTTAAGAAACTCAATTCAGTGCAGTTGCCATTTTCCCTGGGAGCAGCTCCTCACACGTGCCTGGGAAATAGGTCTCTGCCTCAGTTCTGGCAGCAGTGAGCACATAAGTTACCTTACTTTCAAGATGCTAGAAGAAATGTTCACAGTACTTTGTGAAATTCACCTCTTTTTTCACCTAATGAAAAAGTGTCATAAAGAAATTCACATGGCATTTCTAGATCTGTTTCCACATTTAAATATGGCTTATTCTTTCCTCACTTTGCCTTGTTAATTTTTCTTGTGGCTTCCATATAAATTATCACATTAAAAAATAACCCCCCTTCTGCCTGCAGCATCCCAGGGTCCACCCGAGAAATGGAACAATGGTCCCACGTTTGTATTGAAAGCTAATGATGATTAATGGTCACTACTGCTGCCCTTCCAAGTCAAAGATAAAGCCATACATGGCAACCTTGATATGTAGGAATGAAACTAGAAGAAAAACACCAATTTATAACCAAGACTCCTTTTGCCTTACTCTACTCAGACAAAGACACAATTTTATTTTGTACCTCCAGACATCCCTCATGGCTGCCTGAAGCCTTTGTGTAAGACCCCTGGGCCCAGAAGCACATGCAGGCAGCCAGTTTCTCCTGGGCCTGCAGGCCCCGCACCTGAGTCTGAGCACTTCATGGCTGCTCCACATAGTCTTTTCACCATGTCCTTTCTCTTCCCCATTTGGGGCTGACCCACACCAGTCTGGCATGTATTTATAGTTGTGTGCGTGTGTGCTCAGACAGGTCCAACTCTTTGTGACCCCGTGAACTTTAGCCTGCCAGGCTCCTCTTTCCATGGAATTTTCCAGACAAGCATACTACAGTGGGTCGTCATTTCCTACTCCAGTATTTATATTTATGCTGGGTGGGGGGGAATCTACTTTGAATTTTGACAAAATAATTCAAAATTTCCATGCGTGGAACATTGTCTTCTTTCAAAATATGTAATAATGCTGATCATTCATGTAGAGAAATGATAACTTCAACCAGTCAGCAGTGACACTGCAGTTGTGTAGGTAGACGTGGTTGCAGGCATAAAATGAAAATGAAACTCAGCCTGCTTGACTGGAGGTTAAGAGAACCCAAACTATACAGATTCGGATTGTGGATTCCACAGACGACAGAGGCCCCCCTTATCTGGGGTATCATCCCTTTGGACAGGCTCCCATGAGTGCTCAGTCATTGAAGCTCAGCAGTGGACTCCTAGACTACCCTGGTTATCTTAGAACCTGCTTACTCAGACTGGGCTTTGTTTCATCTCTGGCTCAGCAACAGCTTTTTAAGAATTTTTCAAACCACTGAACTACCAGGGAATTCCCAGCTACAGCTATTTCTTAAATGTAAATTTTTCTTTGTGGATAGCAAGTCAATTTGACATAGTAATTGTGTTTGAAACTAAAAACAACACGTTCTCTCATTTTATATTATCGAATTATTAGGATTTTTAGAGCCTGTTCTTAGGTTAAGATGCCGTTTGCTAATCATTTTGAAACATGAACTCGAAGGAAGTAACGGAGCAGCAAACTTCGCACATTTTTAAGAAAACAATTATTTTGAGTCTATGGGCCTTTGCCTTGACTCTCTCCACGGCCTGTAAGGGAGACTTTGGATCACATATTTGGAATTTTCCTCTAGGATCTTAGTTATTGCTAACATCCTACTTATTGCCGGCACTTCTCCCAGAAAACAATTGACTACCTGAATTAGGGTCCAGAAAGAGTTGTGAGGTTTCCCAGATGGCTCAATAGTTAAAAAAAGAAAGAAAGAAAGAAAGAAAAATCCACCTGTCAATTCAGGAACCAAAGCAGATGTGGTCTGATCCCTACGTCTGGAAGATCCCCTGGAGAAGGAAATGGCAACCCACTCCAGGATTCTTGCCTGAGAAATCCTATGGACAGAGGAGCCTGGCAGGCTACTCCATGGGGTCGCAGAGTTGGACACGACTGAGCAGCTGAGCATGCATGCAGTAGTTGTGAAAATGATAGTGCTGAAGAACAACTATGATTCTGGCTGTGACCTATCACCATGGTTCTATAGCATCAGTGTAAACACTGCAGGCATATCAAGGCCAGGAGTTACTACTGTACTGACTGGGCAGCAAGATGATAGATAGATAGATGATAGATAGATTTATAGAGTGAGCTGTCTACCTATGTATATGTATGTGTATTTGGTCCTGGATTTGGCAGACTAATCCTCTTATACAAACCCTTGTGGAAGAATCTATAAAACAGTTGTCTCAGAAGAAGGCATTACTTTCCACTCTCATGGGTGAGAGTTTGTGTGCTCTTCTGGATGAATATCTACACTTTTAAAAATAAACTCCAAGGTGTGGAGAAACTCACCTCCATTTTATCCAAATTCAGCCTCTATATTTAATCTGTGGTTTTCCTTCCTAGGGCCACCAACTTTGTTTCGTGGGCATCGTGCACAGGCTCCCAAGTGTTAAATAACAGAAAACCAAATAAGAATCTAACACCTATTTTTTTTTAATTTTATTTTTAAAAAAGGAAAATATCAAAGATATTCCCAGGCATTAAGGAGTTTAAGATTTCTGTAGTTTTATTACAGGAAGGTGATGTAACAAGAGCAGGTCTATTGGTTCTGATTCTCTGGAGAACCCTGATGAGTACATGGTCTGTGAGTTTCCTAAGAGATAGATTTAGGGGTCAGGCTACAAGGAAGCAGGGTTCTAACATCTAAAGGCTTTGATGTCCCCGGGAATGTGTTTATCAAGACTCCTGCTGGAGAGGATGCTTGTGGTTGGGGAGAATAAGCTGCTTCAGGGGGTGGGGGTTCTGCTAAGAGGCATGGTCTACTAAAGCCAGAGGGCAGGGGCTGCATAAGTGCAGGCCTTTCATTCTCCTGAGTGAGTCTAGGGCAGCTTGGCAGAGAGGATGCGGCCCCAGAGGGGCACCATTTGCTTTCCCCTGCACTGTGCTGTCCTGAAAGCTAGGGCAACAAAGTCTTCCAGGATATCAGGTTAATAGGGCAACACACCATTTGCTACTAGGGGAACTTACAAGTCTATTTTTCCTAACAGTCTCCACAGTGACTTTGTGTTAGGGGTGGCATTCCCAGCCTTCAATCATCAAAGATAGGTGCTTTTCCAATGGGCATGAAATGGCATTTTCATAGAAATCAGTTCTCTGAATGACAATGCAATTTTCAGTATTTCCTGAATCCATATTACTTCACTTAACCAAGAATGTACGTATTCTGAATATAGTACTGGCAAAATTATTTTTGCTCGACTAAAGAACTAGCTTCAAACCCACTTTTTTTTCTTTTATGAATTTGAATCTCAACTAAAAGAAAAAAGAAAAAAAGAACCATTTTTAGTTTCAGCAAAAAAGTGTCCTGGGATGCAAATGAAAAAAAAAAAAAATCTCTTTAGGTTATGTTGGACAGAATATGCATATTCAATTCTTCCCCCAAGAGTCAACTAGTGTTACTCTCATCAGCATGATGCCATGTAATCCACTAATCAAGTAGATTAAGTGTTACTAACATTATGAAACTATAAAACACCCTTTAAAAAATAAAAATCCATGAAAATGAAGTTCTTACAAGAAATGACAAATTGAAAGCTTTCCAGGTTAGAATTATCATTACTGATTATGAATTTCTTAAGCACATTTCTCGAACTGTACAGTGAAGCAACAGCATAAAAATACCACAGTAATTTTACCTTTGTGAGTAAATTGTGTGTTGCCTTTGGGTCACTTTTTGTCAGAATGACATTTCTTTCAAAATGCTTGCTCTTTTTACTACATTTCTTCAGCAGAAAATATGACAAAAATTCCAGAGGGTTGTCCTGAAAGATTACCAAACCCCCCCCAGAACAATTTTTATTTCAAATGCAGGTCAACAAGAGTGCAGCAGATATGAGAACACATTTTCTAGTAGCATTTTCAGCTTTCTGCCTAATTAATTTACAAGTCTAGAAAACAAAGTAGCTGTTTGAGGTAGTAAATGGGGCTTTCTGGTTAATCTTGGTTCTCAGTTTATTGTTACAGTTCAGTGAGGATGCCAAGGTCTTGTGGGAGGGTCTCAAGGTCTTCAGAACCAAAGTGGCCCACACTGGCCTCTTAGCCAGAGGAGGAAAGGTGACAGGACAACTTTGGTGTGTTACAGGGGAAAGAAGAGAGCCTCCAAGCAGCAGAGTTCTTCGGGAAAACACCCTGGCGAGACTCCCAAATCTGGTTCCCTCTCAGGCTGTAGGTTTGAACACCATGAAAATTATATGATACAAGGTTATTTTTAAATAATTTGGTGGCATAAATACCATGAACCAACATCAAACATTGAATAATTCTTTGGTGTTTGAGAACACTGCAGAGAATTTCAGGGCCTCAGGATTATCCCTGTGAACATCCCTGATCGTATTATCAGCAGAATTCTCCAGGGCCTTTATTGCTGGGCTGTGAGAGGGTTGGCTAGTGCACTGGAAAGTTGAGTTTTCAGAGAAGGAAATCATGGCTACCTGCAACTCCTCAGGCTCCACACTGGGCCATGAGCCCAGGAGATGTTTGGTGCTTACCCAGGAAGCCAAGTTGAAACCATGATGGATAAGGAGAAAGTGTCCAAAGGCAATGTTAAATCCCCCACAAAGTATAATTACTACAGTGGGAAGGAAGGATTTGAGAACTGTTTCCTGGAAAACTACAAGCCTTATACAGCATCAGGTATGTTAATAATACCCCATTCCTGTCCTGTTCTCAGCTTCCCCTGAACTGAGGGCTGCAACAATTATGCCTCCTTGTGCACGGGGATTTGCTTCCGGACCTCTGCAGATACCAAAATTCTCAGATACTCAAGTCCCTTGTGTAAAATGGTGTAGTACTTGCATACAACCTAGGACATTCTCCCAGATACTTTGGTGTGTGTGCTCAGAGGTTAAAGCGTCTGCCTGCAATGTGGGAGACCCAGGTTCTATCCCTGGGTCGGGAAGATCCCCTGGAGAAGGAAATGGCAACCCACTCCAGTACTCTTGCCTGGAAAATTCCATGGACATGGTAGCCTGGTGGGCTATAGTCTGTGGGATCAAAAAGAGTCGCACACAACTGGGCAACTTTCACTGTCACTTTGTGACACCATGGACTATATATAGCCCACCAGGCTCCTCCATCCATGGAATTTTCTAGGCAAGAATACAGGAGCCTCAACATCACCCATTATCAGAGAAATGCAAATCAAAACCACAATGAGGTACCATTACACGCCAGTCAGGATGGCTGCTATCCAAAAGTCTACAAGCAATAAATGCTGGAGAGGGTGTGGAGAAAAGGGAACCCTCTTACACTGTTGGTGGGAATGCAAACTAGTACAGCCGCTATGGAGGACAGTGTGGAGATTTCTTAAAAAACTGGAAATAGAACTGCCATATGACCCAGCAATCCCACTTCTGGGCATACACACTGAGGAAACCAGATCTGAAAGAGACACGTGTACCCCAATGTTCATCGCAGCACTGTTTATAATAGCCAGGACATGGAAGCAAAGTAGATGCCCATCAGCAGATGAATGGAAAAGGAAGCTATGGTACACATACACCATGGAATATTACTCAGCCATTAAAAAGAATTCATTTGAATCAGTTCTAATGAGATGGATGAAACTGGAGCCCATTATACAGAGTGAAGTAAGCCAGAAAGATAAAGACCAATACAGTATACTAACACATATATATGGAATTTAGAAAGATGGTAACGATAATGCCATATGCAAAACAGAAAAAGAGACACAGATATACAGAACAGACTTTTGGACTCTGTGGGAGAAGGCGAGGGTGGGATGTTTCAAGAGAATAGCATCGAAACATGTATATTATCTAGGGTGAAACAGACCACCAGCCCAGGCTGGATGCATGAGACAAGTGCTCGGGCCTGGTGCACTGGGAAGACCCAGAGGAATCAGGTGGAGAGGGAGGTGGGAGGGGGATTGGGATGGAGAATACTTGTAAATCCATGGCTGATTCATGTCAATGTATGACAAAAACCACTACAATATTGTAAAGTAATTAGCCTCCATCTAATAAAAATAAATGAAAAAAAAAAAAAAGAATACAGGAGCTTGTTGCCGTTTCCTATTTTGGGGGATCTTCCTGACCCAGGAATCAAACCCAAGTCTCTTGCATCTCCTGCACTGGCAGGCTGATTCTTTACAACTGCACTACCTGGGAAACACCCCCATATACTTTACATATTTATTTATTTGGCTGTACCGGGTCTTATTTGCCACACATGGGATTTTCAGTCTTTAGTTACAGCTCTCAGGATTTAGTTTCTTGACAAGGGGTTGAACCCAGGCCCGCTGCATTGGGTGTGCAGAGTCTTAGCCACTGGACCACTAGGGAAGTTCCTCACATATACTTTAAATCATCTGTCAATTACTTATAGTACCTAGTACAGTATAAACACTATGTAAATAGTTGTCAATGCATGGCTAAATTCAAGTTTCACCTTTTGAAACTTTTGGAATTAAAAAAAAATATGTATTTAATTATGTTATGCCAGGTCTTAGTTACAGCATGTGGGTTCTAGTTTCATAACCAGGGAACAAAGTTAGGTCCCCTGCATTGACAGCAAGAAGTCTTAGCCACTAGGTGAGTCCCTGGAATTTTTTTTAATGAATATTTTCAACATGTGGTTGGGTGAATCTGAGGGTGCAGAACCCATGGTTGCAGAACCCAAGGATATATAGAGTTGACTGTATTTTATTTTCCTAGAGCCTTTCTATGATATTAGGGCAGAGTATGTTTTTACACTGCCTCCCCTCACTGTGTCCTGGTATGTGGACTGACTTTTCTGGAAGAGCATTCAAGATTTGCTTCTGATTTTTTTCAGGCTTTCCTCAAGCTTATCCCCAACCAAATTACTGCCTTGTTTCTGTTCTGTTGTTTTCTCTTTTCCTTCCTCTCTCATCTAGCCTTCCTTGCCTTTCATCTGTTCTAGCTGGTTTCACACTTTCTCAGTTTTTCTGCCATACTATTAAATTGTTTTAACTGTTGAATAATGTTTATGTGAAATATAAGCCACTAAACATGTTTTTTTTTTAAAGGAGTCACTTCTGACTGAAATTAATCACAAGATAGGTCAGTGTACCATATGATTAATATCAAATAACTGAGAAGATTTTCCTATATGTCTATTTTGGTGTAATAATACATCTTGGGTTCACACTCTTTCAGTGGCTGTTTTCATAAACTGATGCTATTTCTCTGAGGAATTGTGTCCTAAAGGATAAAGTGGTAAATGCACACTAAAATTTAAGTTTTGGGGGTTTTGTAGCTTATTTTAAAGGGAACACTTACAGAATTTTCTTTTGAAAGCTCTATCAATCCATCTGCCAGAGCTTGTATGATTTCTTGGTTATTCAGAATGTTAGCCATACTCATGGTGTCAAATACAAATTGCCCTGTAAATATAAGTCCATATGCTTTGTAATTAATTTAAGAGATGTGATCAAGAAGAAAACTCAGTCCTTACAGTTGCTTGTTAGTGTATAAAAATGCAGACTAAGAATAAAAATTCTATTATGCCATGAAGATTATCAAGGTAAAATAGAAAATGAGCAAAAGCATCTAAATGTGTAGCATATAAAAAGTACCCACCCTGACAAAGTTGATATTGAATGAAATGTATACATTGGACAGGGAAAGAACATGTAAAAATAAACCTTATACAGTTTAGATTCTCAATTCTACCAAAAGCTCTTCCATATTCTGCATTATCTTTGTGCTCAATTCCATAAATATTTTAAGTCCATAGAGAATAACATACAAACATACATACATATTTTAAAAATATTTTGAGCAACTTGCATTGATTTGAAAAGCAACCTTTTTCCATTTGATTTTCATGCCTTATGACATACATGATCAGAGAACACTTCTACTGTTAATCTTTTCATTTATCTCTCTAGTCGTTAATACCTGTGAAAGAACCAGGAGAAATAATTTCTCCTTGTTTTTAGCCTCATAACAATTTTTAAATATTAGCTGAACACCTACTAAATGTGATAGAGTTAAAACCAAAAAGACAAATCCTTGCTTCATGCAACCAGATATGGACATACGTTGACAGATAAAATACCTGCATGCATATTTATATGTTGCAGCTCTTGTGTAGACAGAGCAAGGCAGAGGAAGGGAAGAGAGAAGTAAGACAGATGTATAATGGCTTGACTGATACAGTGCTTCAGTGTGAAGAGTTAGGAAGGAAAATGACTTGGCAGTTAAAGATGCAGGAAAAACCTACTTAAATACATTTTTTAAAAAGTACTTGATTTTGAAGAACTGACAGGTTTAGATGAAGATCTAAAGTTGAAACAGGACATTGTTTCCAAAAGTGTTTATTGTGATAATTGGATCATGAGTAACAAGCATAAATGTGAAAACAAATAATGTCCAATAGGCCTCCCCATGAAGCCCATAATGTCCAATAGGCCTCCCCATGAAGCCCATCACCAAATTAAATATTTTAGAAAGAAAATACATAGAATTCAATTATAGAACAGTGTAAGTAATGGGTGCTGTGGTCTAAGAGATGCTTAATTGGGATGTTGGTGCTTAACTTTGAGAGCAAATTGTAGAGGGAAAAGGACAGAGCTCTCTGGCTTAGCAAAGTGAATTTTGCCAAGGTAAACAATTGACTAACAGAATAAGATGGTAACATTTGAAACCAGGAACTAGCTTCAGCATTGTAAAGATGAATATATTTGTTCTTAGTGGATATTCATGATATCTGAAAGAAGCTATGAAAAACAAAGACAATAAACAGTTTTTTACTTCTGCATTCCTACATTTGTATTCACTCTGGATATGTGACAAGCTTCATAATTAACCAGCAACAGAAGTAGCAACAGTTCTTACCTATCATCCTGCCACTGATGTTCTTCTGCAGCTCCTTGAAGAGAGGACTTAATTGTTTCCTTACTGATTTCAAGGTGTCTTCCAGGAAGTCGGTGAAGCTGGACCATGTCTGCAGCTTTGATTCGCTGAAGTAGATGGAAGGGGGTGCCGGTTCCCACTGTTGTCCCAGCCAGTCACTAAGAACTGACATTATTTTCCCCATTTAGTATCACAGACTTAAGCTCAAATGAAAGAGTTCTTCTTGTTTACAGTATGGGAAAAAAAAACCCTTAATTGTATTTATATCAGGCTTATTACACTTTCTCATTAGAAAACTAAGATAAACACCCATAGTCTGCTTTCAAAGGTAAAATTAGAAACTCAAAAAGGACAAAATGAATAATTTCAAATGTCTATCTACTCCTTGATAGATAAGTTTGACGTTACACTGTATTTGAAGTAAAATTAAATAGCTGCTGGAGTTTTGCATCAAAAGCAGAATAGACTTCCAAATAAGAATACACTATTTTATGTTCACATCCTAAAAAGTAAAAATACAGGAAAACCACACTTTGCCTGGTTTCCCCATCATGTCATCCGAAAGTCATCTCCATTGGAGCCAGCCCTGCATCTTATTTACATCATGTCCAGCTGCTCTTTCTCTACAGATATCTCTACATGTACTGAAATGGGTGCTTAAGAAAGTTTCTTTCCTTGAAAATCAGTGACTGAATTACACAGGGCCAAGGGAAATTTGATTTTCTGTCCTAAATAGATAGTTTCATTCTTCTCTCCACATTTTTTGCTGATAAACGTGAAACTATTTGTAACATGTTCTTCTAGAATGAGAAGAAGAGTGGGAAAAGGAGGAAGAAGAGACAGAGGAGGAGAAAAAGATGAAAATCCATTTTATAACTGCAGTGCTATCTGCACTACACTGCTATTTACACCCTGCTATCTCTGCGAGGCTGATTTCCTCCCTTCATGGGGCCAAATATGCTCTCATTGGGTGCTGCTGCTATGTAAACTAAAAGTAGCAAGCAACTTCTGCTGCAAAACTGTATTAGGTCAGCGAGCTTTTTGTTGTATCATCATGAATCTTCTCCCAATGATGCCAGCTTTCCTGTCTTGAAAGGCACTTAGCATCCAGGATTAGAGAAGTAATGCTTTATATAGTTTTACATCACTCCCATCCCTGTTTGATAGGAAGTGAGGGAGTTTTAAAGGGGAAAATGATTAACATTATTATAGCAAAGCAATTTGACTCTTGTTAGTCAGCCAATGTTACATTTTGATCCAATAGTTGCAGCTTTATTATCTAAATGAAATTTTGCTTTCAAGTGTAATTTCTCTTTGTTCTTCCTCTCCCTTAAGGCTACTGCAGTGAAACTTGAGCCAGCCCCTTCACTAGCTCCTTATAGCTCCAATTCATTTTTCCAAATGAAAGCACATTAATAATGTTTTACGAAGAAAATTGTTCTCTGTACTTATAATTTCTCTAGATCAGCTACATCTTTGTTTAACTGTTAAAGCTGTATTTTCAACAGTTTTTGCAAATGATGGTTTGAAGCAGATATTTGTAATAATTCCTTTCTAAGCAAATGATTGAGTGATGAGAAATGAACTAGTTTGGGGGGTGACAGCACTCCTTCAGAGCAGGAAGGAAAGGCAGTAATTGACATTGCCAGAACCAGTATTATGAGCTGTGTTTTGTCCTTGGTGATCCTGGAGTTGGTGGGTATCCCTGGACACGGTGGTCAGCACCCATACACACTTACCATGTTGGTAAGAGCCAGTGGCAATCCCAGTGGGAGCAGTAAATAACGTGCCAGTCAGTTGAGACAGCTGAGAAAGAACTTCTATTCCTGCCTCTGCACAGTCAAAAATACTTTCATTAGTTCACTCACAGGTTTGCCATAACAGTTAAATACTACTTAGAAGCACTAATGAGCTGGCCAAGAAAGGTCACTTGTAGGCCTTGTCTTCAATTCAAATCCCTCATGGAATAGTCCATCAACACTTTACAGTTCATCAATGCTGAAGTCCAGACACTTCATTCAGGAGGATTGACAACAGGGTGGAGAAAGAGGGATGCAGTTTGACCTGGTGCTTATTTTCAAATTTGGAATTCGGCCAAAGATAGAAAAGTCTACACAGGTTTTCTAAAATAGTCTGACTCGAAGTCTCACTGCAAGAAGATAGTTTAAAAATGGTAAAAAAGGGACTTCCCTGGTGGTCCAGTGGCTAAGACTCCATGCTCCCAGTGCAGGGGACCTGGGTTCAATCCCTGGTCAGGGAACTAGATCCCACATGCCACAACTAAAGAGTTTGTATGCCGCAAGTAAAGACCTGGTGCAAATAAATTAAAAAAAAAAAGAAAAAAGAGAAAAAAAAATAAATAAATAAAAAAAATAAAAATGGTAAAAAAAAAATGGTAAAAAAAAAACTGTTAAACACACAGTGGAATATAATGGTCAAATTTTAGTGTTAATTTTACCCCTTCTTCCGTGACACAGCATATAGATCAAACTACTTCAAATGAAACTATAGGGTAATATATTTTAATTCTTTGTGGTCCAGGAGTAAAGGATTACTCCAAGTTGTTTCAGTTGCTCGCAGCAAGATGGTTGTGGCTGAAAGATTGGGATGTCTGTCACTTATTTGTATCTAATATTTCCAATGACAAATAGATCAATGAAATTACAGCAAGTTCATAATAGTACCTACACATTCATAGTCAATTGATTTCAACTAAGATGCAAATAAAATCCACTGGGAAAAGGATGGTCTTTACAAGCAATGGTACTGAAATAATTTGATAGCCACTTGTTTAAAAAAAAAACAAAACTTCAATTCATACCTTGCATTCTGTTTTTTTAAAAAAGCATAAATCAAATGGATCACAAACCCAAATGTCAAACTTAAAACTATAAATAATTTTGGAGAAATCATAGAAGTGATCTTTGGTTAGGTAGAGTTTTTAGATATGACATCAAAAGCATAATCTATAAAACATAAAGATTGATAAATTAGACTTTGTCAAAATTAAGAATTTCTTGTCTTCAAAAGAAACTATTCAGAGAAGGAGAAGATAAGTCATAGAGTGGAAGAAAATATTTGCAACAGAAAAATTTGTTTATTTCCCAGAATATACAAAGATATCTCAGTAAAAAGCCAAAAACCCTAATTTTTAAAATGAGCAAAAGATTTGAACGGACACTTCACCAAGGAGGACAAATGGCAAATAAACACATGGAAAGAAGCTTAGCATCACTGATCATTAGAGAAAATGCAAATTAAAACCATGAAGAGATATCAGGACACACTTCAATGGTTCAAATTAAGAAGACTGACCTTGCCAAGTGTCGGAGTGTTGGGTAGCTGGAGTGGAAATCTAAAATGGCATAACCACTTTGGAAACAGTTTGGCTGGTTGTTTTTTTTTTTTAAGTTAAACATACACCTATCATATAAACCAGTGATTCCACTCCTAGTCATTTATTTACCCAAGAGAAATGAAAGCATATGTTCACAGCAGCTTTGCTTGTAAAAGCCTTAATCTGGAAAGAACTCAAATATCTATCAACAGGTGAATGGATAAACAAATTGTGGTATAACTATACAATATAATCATTCCCAGTAGTAAAAAGGAATGAACCATTGATACCAGTATGACATGGATGAATCTAAAATATCTGGAGTGAGGGAAGCCTGACCAAAAAAATGCACTGTATGATTTCATTTACAGAAAATTCTATAAAATGCAAACTAATATATTGTGAGATCAGTGGTTGCCTCTGGTTGGAGTGGAGAAGCAAAGTGAGAAATTGCAAGGTGGCAGGAAGAAACTTTCGGGGATGATGAATGTGTTCATTATCTTGACTGTTTTATGGTTTCACATGGTGTGTAGACATATGTCAAAATTTATCAAATTACACACTTTAAATACTTCGTGTCAACTATACCTTAATAAAAGTGCTTACAATTTGTATTACAATTTGTAATACCAAAAAAAAAAAAAGATGAATTTTAGGTTTCTGGCTTATCAGTAACTGGTGAATAATGCAATCTTAAGTGAAGAATCCTGGGAAAGGGGTGGGTTTGTGATGCAAGGCAATCAAGAATCTGTTTCAGGTGTGTGCACTTTGAGATGCCTATTAGCTATGCAAACTAAACACCCACATGAAGATGTCAAGTAAAAGCTAGATATGAGTTTACAGCTGAGAGATTTCAGAGATGGAGACATAAATTTGGGAGTCTTCAGTATCCAGATTGAACATAGAGTCATAGGAATAAATGAGACTCCCTAAGGGAAGAGTATATAGTCATGGAAAATAAGTGAGACTGGGATCAAGCCCACGACACATTTAAGGGCCTCACCAAAGAGAAGGAGCCAGCAGAGGAGACTGAGGGGAACAGACTGCTGAGGTAGGAGGAAAACGAGGAGTGGGTGGTATTAGGGAAACCAAGGGAAGAAGGAGAGTTTTGAGGAGACGTATTCATCCACCTCAAACGCCACTGCGAGGTCAGGGCAAGGTGCGGATGGAGAAGGGACTGCTGGATTTGGGCACATGGGAGTTGTTTATAGTCTTCCAAAAGTGGCTTTGGTAGACTGAGACCACTTGGAGGAGCTTGGGAGGCGGGCAAGTGAGAGGTGAGGAAGGTAGAAACAGTCGGCTAGATCAGGGATCCCCAACCTCCCGGCTGTGGACTGGTACCATCTGTCAGATCAGTGAAAGCATTAGATTAGAAACAAAGTGCACAATAAATGTAATATGCTCGAATCATCCCCAAACCCCCACTTCTGGTCCATGGAAAAACTGTTTTCCACAAAATCGGTCCCTGCCGCTGAAAAGGTTGGGGACCTCTGAGCTATACCAATAGTTCTCCAAGTGTGGCTGTGGGATCAGCAGCATCAGCATCGCCAAATTCTCAGCTCCCATGCCAGACCTGAACCTGAAACACTAGGGTGGGATCCAGCAAGGTGGATTGTGACAAGTCCTCTAGGTGACTCTAGGTCTTGTATTTGACTCTAGGTGAGTCAAATACATGTCAACAACTTGAGAACCATTGGTATAGTCAACTCATGTGAGAGAAAGTTTATGGTCTCTTTTTCAGGGGGGAGGGAGAGTGGAGGAGCTACTACAGGTGTTCTTGCTCTGATAGGATTAATCCAATAGGACTGAGGCTCTGGGAGTGAATTTGAGCATAGGAGTGATGTCTTGAGAAGGTGAAATGTGGTGCAATCCGGTGTCCAAGTGGAGTAGCTGATGTTTGATTCAAGCAGGGGTGCTTCTTTCACCGTAACAGAAGGGAAGACAGGATGAATGTAAGAGGTGGGATAGATGGTGGTTTTTGTGGTGGGAGGTATATTAAGGGGTTTCCTTAGGGAAGTAAATGGTGAAATCAATAAGTGAGAGAGAGGGTTATTGAAAGATTGACTAAAGAGAAGGGATGACATAGTCATTAAAGTGTGGGAAAATGAATTTACCAAGGAAATGTGGTAGGATTGCTTGTCAGAGCTCCAATCCCATTTGGTATTTATGGCATTAAAGTTCATCAGTAAGAACAGTTGTATTACTCTTTCCAACAGTCTTCAGCTGCTTCAGTACTGGCAGGCATAGATTATGCAGAAGATTGTGTTCTAACTGGCATTGCTGCTAAGACACTTCAGTCATGTCTGACTCTGTGCAACCCCATAGACGGCAGCCCACCAGGCTCCCCAGTCCCTGGGATTCTCCAGGCAAGAACACTGGAGTGGGTTGCCATTTCCTTCTCCAATGCGTGAAAGTGAAAAATGAAGTCACTCAGTCATGTCCAACTCTCTGCGACCCCACGGACTGCACCCTACCAGGCCCCTCCCTCCATGGGATTTTCCAGGTAAGAGCCCTGGAGTGGGTTGCCATTTCCTTCTCCAGCCAGCATTGGGGTTTAGCCAGATAAACTGGGGTTTGGCCAGCAGGAAAGAAGTTCAGGTTCTTTGCAAGAGAGATGATAATGACAAACCAGTAAATCTAGGTTTAATGAGGAAGGAACCAAGGTTGAAGGCATGGTGATGGAGAGTGAGTAAGTGGGAGTTTGTGGATTGGAGATCCTCAGGCAAAGAACCGATAGAGTGGGAATATTTGAGGACACGATTTGGAAGTGGTACTTAGAGACAAATGCTTAAGATCAAGATTTCAGAGGTGGTACAGCTATAGGACTGACAGGCTCCAGAGTGATTCCTAAGGTGGTGGAAGATTTTTGACTGAGAAGCCAGGGCCTCTGACTGAACCAGGGTCTCGATGGTTCACCTAGGAGAAATTATATTTGATGAGAAGTCCAGGGATGACCTGGGGGCCCAGAATGGCAATGGGAAATCTGTTGTTTGAGTACCATTAAGTTTCACTTGAGACCATTTTTGTGTCACTAAATCTACTGTTCTTTTCCCCTTTTGCCCATATTCTCTTGGCCTTTCAATACATTACTTTTTAACATCCTTTCTTTCCCCCTACTCCCATTAAAAAATTTGTTTTGCTCTCATTTTAAAAGTAATACTAGTTCACTACAGAAAATAGAGACCAAAGAAAAAAAAAAGATCAAAGAAAAAGGAAAATACAAAAGAAAGGAAAACTCACTAATATTATCCAACTATTGTCAGCATGATGGTATATATGCTTCCAAACCCTCTTATACACACACCCCACCACAACCCTCCCTGTCACATACACAGATTTTAAACATTGGGGTCACACCTTCCACATTCTTTGTAACTTACCCTTTTCAAACTGATTTTAAAAGAAAATTTGAAATAACAGATCTAGAGATAGACAGTGTTAATAGTGAGCTATATTTCCTCCTAGAGTTGTCTATCCCTATTTTCTACATAATTGAGATTATATACTTGTAGTAATTGTAAAAACTATCTTTTTACAATAATTTGTACTTCATTTTCTTTTAAACTTTGCTATACTTCCTTTGCCTAGAGGAATCCTGCCAGAGTCATGCTTTGTATCAATAGAATAGTCCAATGAAATCTAAGGATTAAGAACTAAATTTAAGTTCCCTAAGGAATGGGTAGCAAGAAACAGTTTGAGAAACTTTAATTCCACACTTCCTTTCCCATGTTCTGCTTAGCTAAAAAACAACAACAAAGAAATAAACAAAAAACATAGCCCATGAATTCAAGAAAGCAGAGCTTTTATGTTAAATATGGCTGATACTAGACAGACACTTAAAATGATAAGTTACCACACTCATCTTTACAAGGCACTTCACCATTTTTTAATACTCCAACATTTGAGTATTTTATATGTATTTTGATATTCACAAGTCCAATAAGGTAAAATACTATTATCCTAACTTTCATATGAGGAAACAGAGGTCCACAAACTAGCCTAAGACCACACAGCTCAAGTCACATGAGTGGAATTGAAGTCCAGGTCCCTGGTCACCAAGTTCATGCCCACTTCTTCCAGATTCTGAACCCAACAGGGAAAGTTTCCTCATACAGGCTACTCATGGTCCCAGTGCTGGTCTGGCATTTTCACCTGCACTGTGGAGGCTGATTTTACTGTGTTTTCCAGAAGAAACAGAAATAATTTTTCTGGTTGGCTCTTACCACTAATGACTATTCTTTAGGGACTCTGACCACTAACCTTGATGTCCTTTCCCCCTAAATATCTGAGTATGTGCAGTATAAGGAGAAAAAATAAAAAATAAATGTAACTTAGTTATTTGAATTGAGGACATTTTATGAATCATCACAAAGTAGGTATGACCACTACCTCTCAAAACTGACCTGATGCTCCAAGTGGTACAAAGAGGTCCACGTGACCCCCTTCTTCTTCAGGGGCCACATAGCTTCCTAATTTTTCCCAGAAGTCTCTCACTTCAGGCATCAATAAATTTTTAATACCAATTTTATAGCCTGAGGGGGAGGAAATCAAAATGTCACATTACTTTAACAGAAGCTAAGAGCAGTTTGTGTTGTGAAAATATAAAGGTTCAAAAAGCCAACATCTGCTTGTAAGGCCAAGATCTGCAGGGCATCTCTGCTTCAGTGATGGCCCCATGTTAGGACCACAGAAGGAACCACTGGGCTCCAACAAGACAACACTCTCCTCCTGTCCTGGATTTATTAGACACAGTGCTTAGGTTAAGGACATTGTGTCTTGCTTCCGGGGGGCAGCGGTGTGAGTTACCAGGCTCACGGCATGGTTGGTCAATGGCCAGTCAAGTCCTGGGACTTTGCAACCAAGTTCCAAAGTGGAAATGTTTCCCGTGATTGCCAATCAATAAATAAGTCCTCAAGAGCAGAAGTAAGGCTCCCAGGCATGGGAAACTTCACTGTACCTTTCACCTGCAGGGAATTGAATGTGATGATTCAGCTAGTCTGCATGTATCTGCACCGATTTCTAAAGGAGTCCTGGAGACTGCCTTCCTAAGCCCCAGTGAAGAAAGAAAAGAGTAAGAAGGAACTCCTCCTGCCTGATTGCTTTGAGATGGGATAGCAACCTCCTTAAACTGTGGACAAACACTATCTCAGTGCAAATTTTTCTTCCTAATCCCCAGTCTTACCTTGGAGTAAGTTGATTTCTCTGCTGTCTCCATCACTGAATATTCCCACACTTTGTGCCATCTGCCCATCCAGAGCTTTTTCTATGAGATAAAGTAGCGTCTCCAAGTTTAGGCCACTGTGTTCATACACCACAGAAATGATACCTGCTCTAACACTGTTCGCCACCATCTAGAAAACAAAACCAGACCAGTAGGAACCAAAGCCCATTACTTTAGAATGTGTTACTCAGTCATGTCTGACTTTGCGGCTCCATGGACTGTAGCCCACAAGGCTTCTCTGTCCATGGAATTCTCCAGGTAAGAATACTGGAGTGGGTTGCCATTTCCTTCTCCAGGGGATCTTCCCGACCCAGGGACTGAACCCAGGCTTCCTGCACTATAGGCAGATTCTTTACCATCTGAGCCACCAGGGAAGCCTGTTACTTTAGAATACTTTTTAATAAATTAAAAACAGTGACTATGTAATCTATGATTTTTGAAGACTCTTGTTTTTCTTCCGAAATTATAGGAGGAAGATGATAAGTTTTCCCCATCACTAGTTTCTTTTTTAAATTATTTTGTTTTTTTTTTCTAACGGGAAATTTGAGTGCATTTGTAACTCCACCATCCACCACTCAAAGAAACACTAATGAATTATTTTCTTCCAGTTTTTTTATCTTTGTACACACCCATGCACAGTGACATATACACTAAAGTAATAAAATTATGTAATTTTGTAATGGACTTCTTAGATAGATTTTGTTTTCCTCTTAATTATAAATTTTTGAATGATCAATATTGGTAAATACTTATTTCGTAGTAAATAAATGCTAAAACCACTGTTCTTTGAATTCAACAACCAATTAAACTTTTCACTTTGATAAAGTTAATTCCTTAGCAGCAGTCAGGTTGTAAAGTCATTGAAGGCATTGATTTTTCCCAAAACCTCATGCCACTTTCTGGAGATCACAGTTCAACTGAATCGAGAACTACCACATGGTTTCATGGTTTTTACCTAAACCTCCATTACATTCATAGTCAGATGAGTAAGTCTGGCATAGTCTTACATAAAGAAGACAAACAGGATCATGGATTTATTCAATTCCACTTTATTCACTCTTACTCTGTCATCAGTTATCCTCTGTGCCCAGCATGAGGTATTTTTAAACATTAGAGAAACTATCTATGGCCCACATGGAGATCAAACTCTGATCTTGCTTTCATATGGATCCATTAAGCTAGCCAGTTGTAAATGATCAAAGTCAATTCCTAGATGTTCAACAGTGAAGTGATTTCATACCTTGAAAGCAACCATTTTCTTACAAATAGAATTTTTTGCAAGAACTTTCTAAGTAAGCCAACAAATACATTCTACTAATGCCATCCCTTACATATATGCCTATGTGTGTATCAATGCATGTATATGTACATATACATGCATACTCATATGTATACATGCTTCCTATGTCTTCTTTGTGCTTCTTTTTTCTTATTCACATTAAAATTTAAAATATATAACTTCATTATAGAAAGAGCATATTTTCATTTAAAGTCACCTTCATTAAGTAGATCACAAAATAGATTTCTGACAGTTTTCTTTTTAGAGATGCTAGTTACAAGATATTATTAAATTCCTCAGTCATTCCAAAGAAATTTTAAAATAATTTGTATAACTTTGCTCTTTTGTGGATTAGGGGCAAAAAATTGAATTCAACAAAAATTTATTGGACCCCTAAAAGCAAGGCAGTTGGGCCTTTAATATAAAAAAATTTTTTTTGATTTATGGTTATTTTTATTGCTTCTGATTTTTAAAACTGTTTGGGCCTGTACATTTCCACTTAGATCAGACAGCTTTCCTTTTAGGAGATGAATCATTTTCATACACATGGTGACCAAAAGATTGCCATACGTCTATTCTAGGGAAGATTAAAAAAACCCAATTCAGAGAAGGGCTGGCCTCCTAACACACTGTACCTCATATGCAGGAATCCGAGATGATATTAATATGAAGTGTGGCTGGAGAGCATTTGAAGAACTGTCATTTTTATAAACTCCACGCCAATTTTTCTTTGATAATAAAGGGTAGGAATGGCATCCAGAAATGTTGCTTCTATGAGGAAAAGAGGGGGGGAAAGTGAAGTTTTTATTTTCTCTAGTTTGATAAGTGAGCACCATTATGTCCTCTGGGCATCAGTTCTTTGTACAAGGCAAGCAGATTCAGGACCTTGGTCTCTCCCTGTGGTTTTCACGGATGTCAGCAAAGGGGACTCCTGGGTGGGTGGGGCCAAAGCTGCCCACCAGGTGTCTCCTCCTGTCTTCATGGGATGCTAGAATGTGTTCTTGGGACTTACTTTTGTAGGGCACTTAAAACCAATGTACTGACATACTAAAGGTTTCAAAATAACATTCAAAAAGGAAGCAGCCAAGATATTTTAAATTTCCCTAATCACCTGGGCCTCATGGTTTTTTCAAATAATGTCCATTATTTCTACAGTTGCCTCATCCCCACCACCATTTGGATGAATATACTTACTCCATTTTTAAAAAAAATTCTAGTATGGCAAAAACCACTACAATATTGTAAAGTAATTAGCCTCCAACTAATAAAAATAAACGGAAAAAAAATTCTGGAAAAATGTTATTTTTGCTCAATAACTTTATAGAGAAAAACTGCTACATCCACAATATAGCTTCTTTGCAGTTAAGAATATTTGAAATGTAAATTTTGAATGTTACATATTTACTTCAGAAAGCATGTTCAAGACCACTGTTATTGAAGATTAAGGAACTATTTCTATTGCTATTTTATAGGATAAGAGTGATTTAATTATACAAGACCAAAAAAAAAAAATTATACAAGACCACTGCATGTTAGCTAAATTATTCTAGAATGAGTTCTTGGTATCATGGGAAGGTGCTGAACCTTCAACAGATGAAGGTTTGCTTACCGCTTGGGCAAAGATTCTAAAGATGACAAAACAAGCTGTTTCTCCAAAGTTTCATGTAATCTCACTCGATCCCTCACAGTCTGGGAGAGACGTGGTTGGCATTTGGATTTGAACAATCTAGAGCAGTGTGTTCCACTCACCCAAGGGGGTCGAACTTTGAACAACTCCTCTGAAAAACAAACAGCAGCAGGCTTGGCTGTTTACTTCAAGCTTCTCCCAGCCAAGTCTACACAGATAAAGCCATCAAAATTAAAGCTGCACCAGGGCAGTATTCCAGATGGCAGTAATTACAGCCATTTTACAGACTCTTTTTGGTTCTCTTATCCTCTCCGCTCTGTAGCTGCAAGTTACCAGTCACTTCAGGTCAAGAAACAAAGCTCAGAGAATAAGCAACTCTTTTCTCATAGAAACCAAGTTCATCAATTTGTAGGCTTCACATCATTTTTGCCTTTCTTCTTGGCTTCAAGTAAATTTCCCATTTGTTACAGTCTCACAGAGGGTGAGTCAGTGAAAAAGCAAGATGGGAGAACTCAGATCAGGTTTGCTAATTACACACTGCAGATCAGAGGGCTTAGCTGAGAGCATGTCTCATCCCGGCTCCCTTTTCACCTTAAAAAAAAAAATGTCATTCTTGCTTCCATTTCCATTTTCCCTATGTTGTCACCAATACTAATTCTTCTGAATTGTCCTGAATGTATTTGCTTTTGCCTGTGTTTGTGCTGCTCTCTCCTTACCTTTAGTCTCACGGAGGCACTGGCATTTAACCTTACATATTTCATTGGAAATCTTTTTGTTTTTCTTAGTTAATAGTAAAGAACAAAGAGCTTTCCCTGACATACTTTAAAGAATGCCACCTATAGGCTATTTCAAGAAGACAGTGCTATCCTCTTCTGTGGGAATTTGTATGTAAATCCATTGGTTTCTACAATACTCAGCTAAGACATAAAGTTGTAAAATACCACTCACGCTTATGTAGTGCAATTTTCTCCCAAACTATTTTCCTTAGGCACTTTTCTCTTTGCCTCTCCTGTAGCTCTTCATCTTCTGTTTTGGGTTCATTCAGAGTCCCATAAACAGCAGCGGCTTCCCTAGGGGTTAGCCAATCTAAGTTGGACACACAAGCAATGTAATGGTGTTTCCAAGCACCGTACTCATTATCTGTTGGCGTATAGGGCAGAAACCATCCAAACTTAATGCATTTGGGCATCCATAAGCAATCCTTCAGAAAAAGAAATGAGAAAGATGAGTTGCAAGAACCATTTCCTAGTAATAATCTTTTTAGGCACATAGATAATTTTTTCTTATTACATTGAGATTTTTAGTGCAGTTGACTTGCCATCTAAACTTGATTCTGAAAAATAAGATGCATACCTTACTCCATAGGAAAAATATTATTTGATGAACATGTATGTTTTATATGAATATATGTATTAGTCCTCTTTGTATACTTATTCAATGCTCCCATAGCGTGCACCAGATTCTGAGAATTCTGCTTCTGACCTTTGCACTGGGAACAACTTTGACCCATATAATACTGCCAATATGCAACCAGTTTTGAGATATGAAAACAGCAAATTTCATGTGGTTTCATCTAATCAAAATCTACACAAAATACTGTAAAACAATTACTTAAGGTACCAATTCAATGAGGACTTGTATAACCAAGGCCTTAGAGGAGAGAGACCCAGAAAAGTAATATCCTGATTCGGTCTCACTTTTCACTTCCAGACACCTGACAGTTCCAAAGCAAAACTAAGGCTGAGGAGCAGAGCAGGACGTTTTGACTGAAAGACTTAGAAGGTGTTAAGAACTGTAAGGATTCTTGCAGGGAAGAGAGGAAACATTCAGAGCCCACAAAGGGGAATAGCCTTGGTAATCATCCTGGCTTTTAGCTGAGATCCTTTTCACTAAGGATGACAAAGAATTAGGTTGAAACTAGCTTTGAAATATCTCATTCTCTGATTGGATTTAAATAAGCTATTCCTAGGCTAACCAAATGCCAGAAGCAAGTTCTCTCTGGAGGAAGATAACATCATCTGGAGACTCAAATTATTGCATCAATTTTTTTATATGAAATATTTGGTACTCAACCAAAAATAGCAGGCACACAAAAAAAGACAAGAATTGTTTGTTTCTTCTTTTGTTTTATAGTAAATAGAGACCCTCAGGAGATCCAAAAGTTGTAATTATCAGGCACGAACTTAAAAAAAAAACTTGTAGTTAATACACTTAAGAAATTAAATGGCTGGGTGGAAAATTTTGGCAAAGTAATCAGACCAACACTATAAAACTGAAAAATATAATAACAAATTTAGAACTCAAGGGACAAGTTTAAGAGCAAATTAGAATCCAGCTAAAGAGATAATTAGTATACTGAAAGCTAGGCCAGAAGAAAAATCCAGACTGAAACACTGAAAGCCAGAACAATGGAAAAGACACATAAAAGAATACGAACCTTATGGGACATGGTGGATCAATGTAATAAATCGAAACCCAGAGGAAAAACAAAAAGTGGAGCAAAAACAATATATGAAGAGACAGAATCTGAGAGCTTTGCAAAGTTTATAAAAGACATAAAACCCCCAATTTATAAATCAGTGCAAAATACAAAACAGGATAAACACACACACACACACACACACACGCCTCTGGGCATGTTGCTCAGTCACTAAGTCGTGTCTGACTCTTTGCGACCCCATGGACTGTGGCCCACCAGGCTCCTATATCCATAGGATTGCCCAGGCAAGAATACTGGAGTGGGTTGTCCTTTCCTCCCCCAGGGGATCTTACTTGCAGAAAACCAAAGGCAGAGAAAAAGATCCTAAAAGAAGCTAGAGCAAACAGAAACATTACCTTTCAAGGACCAACAATAAAACTCCCTACTTTTCAAGAAATTATGAAAGCCAGAGAACAATGGAACATTTTCAAAGTTCTAATAAAAAATTAATTGCCAACCTAGAGTTCAAATTTGCAGTGAAAATATCCTTCAGATTTGAAGGTGAAGTAAAGACATTTTCACACAAAAACTAAGAGAATCTGTCAGTAGTAAGCTGTACTAAAAGAAATATTAAAGAGAATTCAGAAAAAATTGAACCCCGTAGGGAAATCAGAGATGCAGAAAGGTATGAAGTATAACAGAAAAAGTTTACTTGTAAATAAATATTGACTATGTATTAAACAATTGTAACAAATACTCATGAGGTATACATATATTTTAAATACAAAAGAGATATTATAAATTATTTTTATATTTGTTAGTATATATTTACATATATATTTTAATGTATGTTTGTGTATTTTATATGTGTGTATGTGTAAAATTAAGATGTTTGAGAACAAAAGCATAGAAACTGAACAGGGAAGCAAATGGAGTTAAAGAGTTCTATGCTCCTTGCATTATCTCAGAGGTAGTAAATAACCCTAGGATAAGTGCTGTAATTTCTATGGTAGCCATGAAAGAACTGCCAAAGAATTTAAAATTAATCTAAGAAACATTTAAGTTATTCCTAAAAGAAGACAGAAAAACAAAATCTAAAATAGTAAATAAAAATAGTAAAATGGCAGACTTAAGCGCAAATGTATCAGTATTTACATAAACGTGAACAGACTAAATGATTCCAGGTAAAAGTCAAAGATTGTCAAGTGGTAAAAGAAAACCACTACCATAATTTGTTTATAAGGATGTTTCTTAAATGTAAGGACAGAGAAAGGTTGAAAGTAAAAAAAGAGGAAACACTATACCATGGGAACACTAAACCTGGATTCACAAATGCTATAAATCCAGGGCTCACAGTTGGCTTTTCATGTGGCCCCTCCATGGAGAGCCAGGTATTCTGTAAGATCAGAATCTCAACGTAAGTCCATCCTGGAAAGTTTGTATAAGTTAAAGGAGTAAATTATTGATTTGTATTTAAAGTATGCCAACTATTACATTTCATTAAGTCTTTTAAAAGTAAAGAGATAAACATCCCAGAGGCAGAATTAGTGGCAGCAGATGTAGAAGATCTAGTTTTATATTCTTCAACAGAGGTTAGCCAAAGAGGGAGCAGTTAAAGTTGTAGTTGTAGAGCAATTTTTAAGGTGGGTTATCATGACTAAAATAATATCATTTAAAACCAAATCTTAAATAAATTTTCACAAAATATTGGACTTCTTAACCAAGATAAATTATTTCCTAAATAACTAAATTGAGTATTTAAAGATGATCAGAATTATATGAATTATTAGAATAGTGTATATCCCCTGACTTGTAAAATAAATTACTGTATTTAATTCCCCCATTAAATATAATTCCCCATTTAAAAAATTCCCTATTTTCTTCTCTTAAGGATAAATTAATTATGGTTCAGACACCCTCAGTTATTATTGTCAGGGAAAGGAGCTACCCTCATTGCCTCATTACAGATGACAGTTGCATCTGACCCTATTCCTAGGAAGTGACAAATGGTAAACCTGTTCAGTTAAAAATTTCCAGGGCCAGCTGACTTGTGCAGCAGCACACAAATCTTTTGGATTCAGAAAGGAAAAGATATATAGAGAAATGAAGCGTGGTAACACTGTAGAGAAATCCACTTTGGCCACTTGCATCCTTTCTGAAAACCAGTCTTGGATAACCCTAAAAAGAAAAATACAGAAATTTAGTTCAGAACACTAATATTTAAAATTGATTAAAAATCCAGTATAAATATTGGTCACTGTTCTTTCTCTAATGTTCTACCTTTAAAAAAATTAAGTCCTAAATAACATATGGCTAGATTTTTAAGAATACTGTATCCACATTCAATGATCCATTCTAAAGAGGAAGATGAGTTATAAATACAAAATTATATATTATCAATATCAATCAATATCTAAAATTCACAGGGGAAAAAAATTCTGAAGTAAACATGGTTGTATACAATGTAAATCTGGGTTTTTTCTTTACCCAAATTCAATAAATCAACAAGTCCTGTCAGCTCTACAAATAGACATCCCCCAAAATACATGCCCCAACACAGCCACTTCTCTCAACCCCCACCTCTCTCCTGGGCGAGTGCAGTCACCTCCTGATTGCCTCACTGCTTCCATCCAGTCTTCCTGGAGCCCATTTTCCACACAGTAGCCCAAGTGGTTTTTAAAAATATAAATTAGATAATATCACTCATGCAAGTAAAAGTCTGCAGTGATTTCCCAATGCAGTTAGAATAAGAACCTATAGCTCCATCACACTTCATTGTGAAATGGTACATGTCTTCCTCTTGACAAAGCAAGATTGTCTACACTCACTACTATAACATGGGATAGAGATACTAGCCAGTTCAATAAGGGAAGAAAATAATAAAAGGTATATGTATTGAAAAGAGAGCAGTAAACTGTTTCAATTCATGCACCATGTATGTAGAATCTATAAAACTATTTAAATTGTTTAACTTATTAGTAAAAAATTGTTGATAATTTTATATTTTTTAGATGTTCATAGAATCTATAGCAACATCCAATTTTGTATTCCTGATAGTACTAATTCACATTTTCTCTCTCTGTTTTCCTTGATTACTCTTCCTAGGAGTTCATCAATTTTGTTACTATTTATAACAAACCAGTTTTTGTTTTCATAGTTTATCTCTATTGTTTGTTCAGTTTCTATTATATTGATTTCCATTCTTCATCAATTCTCTCTTTCTACTTACTTTGGGTATAGTCTGCTATATCCTGCCCCCCCACCCCCACAGCCCGCCTTTTCTTAAGGTGGAAATATAGATTGTTAATTTTAAATTGTTTTTTTCTTTAACAAAAATATTTACATTATATTATCCCTCTAAGTTGTACTGCAGTCCACTTTAGCCATGTCGTATTTTCATTGTCATTCAACTTGAAATATTTTCTAATTTCTCTTGTGATTTTTATTTGATCATAGGTTATTTATAAATGATGTTAATCTCTAAATATTTGGGGATTTTCTAGATATCTTATTTTTATCAATCCCCAAATTAATTGCATTGTTGTTTAAGAATATACTTAATAAAATTTCAAGAATTTGAAATGTTTGAATCTTAGTTTGTGGACCAGGGAATAATGCATCTTGATAAATGTTACTTTTCTCATAAAAATAACATATATTTGGAAATTGTTGTGTCTAGTTTTCTATAAATGTTAGTTCTAGGAGAATGAGAAGATTGCTCAGGTCTTCTATATTCAAACTAATTTCCTTTTCTTTGGTTCTATTCTGTCAGTTTTTGTTTCATGTAATTTCAAACTCCATTATTTGGTACATAAACATTTATAATTGTTGTGACTTCTTGATGAATTGTTACTTTTCTCACTATAAAATGCCCATCTTTATCTCTCTGGTAACATTCCTTGTCTTGAAGTCCATTTTGTCTGATATTAATGTTGCCATCCTACTTTTATATGCTTACTATTTGCATAGTGTATAATATATTTTCCTATTCTTATACTTGGAGAAGGAAATGGCAACCCACTCCAGTGTTCTTGCCTAGAGAATCCTGTGGATGGAGAAGCCTGGTGAGCTGCTGTCTATAGGGTCGCAAAGAGTTGGACACGACTGAAGCGACTTAGCATGCATGCACGCATTGGAGAAGGAAATGGCAGCCCACTCCAGTGTTCTTGCCTGGAGAATCCCAGGGGTGGAGGAGCCTGGTGGGCTGCCATCTATGGGGTCAGGCAGAGTTGGACACGACTGAAGTGACTTAGTAGCAGCAGCAGCATTCTTATACTTTACCAATAAGTGTCTTTATATTTAAAATGTAGGGAATTCTCTGGTGGTCCAGTGGTTAGGGGTCCATGCTTCCCTATAAGGGACCTGAGTTTGATCCCTGGTTGGGGAACTAAGATCCCACATGTCGCATGGCAAAAAAAAAAAAAAAAGTCCTATTTAAAAGTGTCCATTGTAGTCAATATACAGTGAGATTATCTTTCTGCTCACTTGACAAACATTGTCTTTATTTGATGGTTTAGTCTGCTTATATTTAATTTAATTATTGTTATATGCTCTGTTGCTAAGTCATGTCCAACTCTTGTGATTCCATGGAGTGTAGCCCACCAGGTTCCTCTGTCCATTGGATTTCCCAGGCAAGAATATTGTAGTGGGTTGTCATTTCCTTCTCTAGGGAATTATTGTTATTTTTGCTGTGTTGTTCAGTTGCTAAGTCACCTCTGACTCTTTGAAACCCCATGGACTGCAGCACACCAGGCTTCCTTGTCCTTCACTATCTCCTGGAGTTTGCTCAAATTCATGCCATTGAGTCGGTGATGCTATCCAATCATCCTCTGCCACCCTCCTTCTCCTTTGTCTTTCAACCTTTCCCAACATCATGGTCTTTTCCAATGAGTCAGTTCTTCACATCAGGTGGCCAAAGTATTGGAGCTTCAGCTTCAACATCAGTCCTTCTATGAAAGTCCTATGAACATTCAGAGATGATTTCCTTTAGGATTGATTGGTGACAGTTGAACCCAAATCTCAATTTTGTTATTTGTTGTTTGGTTGTCCCATCTGTTTTATGAAACTTTATTCCTCTTCTCCTGCCTTGATTTGAATTAATAATCATTTTTTGTATTCCATTTTAATACCTTTATTTGTTTTTTAGGGTATCTTGGCACTATTTTTTAAAGTTGTTTCTAGGAAGTATGATATGCATCTTTAACTTTTCATAGTCTACATAGAGCTAATATTTATGTAAAATTAAAGTCCAGTGCAATGATATAATTCTCACTATCCTTTGTGCATTTGTTGTCATCTCTCTACTGCATCTACTTATGTTATAAACCCCACAATACATTGTTTTGCTTTAGTCATATATCTTTAAAATAACTTTAAAATTTTATATTTTCTCCCACATTTATCATTTCCTGTGCTCTTCATTCCTGCTTTTAAATCCAAGTTTCCATCTGGTATCAATTTCCTTAGCCTGAAGAACTTCCTTTAGCATTTCTTTATTGCAGGTCTTCTGACAACAAATTTTTTCAGTTTCCTTTTATTTGAAAATTTCTTTATCTTACATTAATATTTTTAATACTATTATGACTCCAGTAATTAAATAATTATCATCCTGTACCCAATCTGGTTTCTGCCATATCCCATTCTTCATCTTCCTCAATCATCCCCATATTATTTTAAAGCAAATCCAAGACATTATATAATTTCATCCATAAATATTTCAGTGTTTATCACTAAAAAAGAAAAATTAAGCATAAACTATATCACATGTTAATACATTCAACAAAAACTTCTTAATATGACATCCACAAATAAAACTTCTAAAATACAATATCCTACAAGAAAACTTCTTATATGCATGCTACCTAAGCACAGGTAGATCTTGAAGGAATACAAAGTCCAAGGCCCTACTAAAGTGATGATCTTAGAGGCCCTCTTAGGCCAAAAAACATTTCATGGTCCATGAAGGATGTACTGTTGGCCCTGCAGCTAACAATTACACACACAAAAAAGACACTTAATACCTGATGGTTCTCTTTATATATTAGCAATAAACATCTGCTACAGTTCCAAGCCTCCGGGTAGCAATCCAGGTATCAGTAAATTAAGCTTTTCCCTGAAACTCCCTGATTTCCTCCAAACTCTGCAGAATCGCTGACATTTTGTGACTAATCTTAACAGCTAATTGAAAACTTTGGTATAAGAACCTACCAGAACTCATTTACCTAACGCCACTGGGACTTCAAGACTTTTTCTCACAAAGTGGCTACTGCTGCCCTATTACTGAGTCCTAATGGACACAGATTAACTCACTGAAAGAACAGTGATGACTCTGAGCAGATTTCCTCCTTCAGTGGGTCTTCTCTGACCTAAATTTACATAGAGTGGGCCAAGCCTCAGAAAGTTTCAAGGCAAAATGAAAATGGTACCTCCAGTGAGGGACAAAAAAAGACCTTAGTTACCCTCACCAACAGACTGCTGAATATCCATTAGACCCAGAGACAGTTTTGACCTTGAAATAACAAACTTTTGGCTTAACTGGAGCCTCATTTCAAGTCCTGGGAGAAAGAAATGCTCTACCTTGCAATAGAACACCATTTCATACATATGGAAGAAATTAAGAAGTGAGAAAATCAGCTATCACAGTAATAAGTACTTCAGATTAGAATCAACAACATATGCTAAAGACTAGTGGGTAAAAGTTTGATGAGAAAAAAATACTTGCATAAATATTTTTAATTAGTTTAAAACTAATCACTCAAATACTTTTTAATTATTAATAAATATAAAATACTGTATAAGTGATAAAGTCAAGGTCATTAACAGTGGGACAACCTGATATACTATACCCCCAGTATGATCCACTGAGAAGAACACAGCGTCAAGTCTGTGTTACTCCTGCCAAGAATGTATGACCTCAAAGTAATCTTGAGGAAATATCAGTCAACCACAAATTGAAGGTCATTCAACAAAGTACCAGCTCTATGCTCTTCAAGTGTCAAGTAAGAAAAGACAAGGAAACACTGAGGAATTTTGCCACATTGAAGGGGGATGTAGAGACTTGAAACTAAATACAACAAATGACCTTGGCTGGATTTTGGACTGAGAAGGAAAGGATGATTGTAAAAGATATTGTTGAACAATCAGGAATATTGAATGGCATTGGTGCATTGGACACTAGTGTTGAATTGATGATTTCCTGACATTGGAGGATGTACTGTGATTTTTCAGCAGAGTGCACTTGATTTTTAAGAAACATACTGAAATGCTTAGGGTTAGTGGGGCATTAAGTCTACAACTCACTCTCAAATAATCAGAATAATAAAGAAAAAATGGTAAAATGTTAACAATCAAGGGATCCAGGTAAAAAGTTTAAAGAAACTATTTGCATTAGCTTTGCACCTTTTCTCTGTAAGTTAAACAATTATGTAAAAGTTGTTTTGTTTTTGTTTTTTAAGAAGCAATTATTTGCTTCAGTTCCAAGGTTTAATGATTGCCTATTATTTTTGTGTGTTCTACTCCCCTGACTTTATGTCACTGCTTTTTCTTGATCCCTGTCCATGCAGCTTTATCATAACTGGAGATAGAACAGAGTGGTTTAAAATGAACCTGCAGTCTGGAAAGGATGGGGATTGGGGGTAAGCAGGAGGGCAAAGGATGGAGTTCTGCATGTCCTGGCAACACAGAGTATCCACAGACAGAGTGTCTCATAGGGATCTTCTCAGTAGTGACAGTGATTAACATTCAAACTGAACGAGACTTGTGACAACAACAAGGACAGTTAATCCCAGTGGATTCATGACCTTAACGCCTCACTGTCTGAGGTAGCCTTCACAATCATTCTACGGGCCCTTGAGAGACAATTTGCTCTCATTTGGAATTCTAAAATAGATCAATAAAATAAGTGCAAAACAGGAGTTTTCAGCCTCCTTTTCAAAGTCTGAGTATCTTCAGAGTCTTTGTTCCCATCCACTTTAGCATCTGCTGTTCCATCTCAGTAAAGTAAAGGAGAATCAAGTCTGAGTTGCTTTTTAAAGTAAACCTTAATTACACATGTTTTATGTTTGTTCCTAGTCTGCATTGCTACAAGGAAACATTCAAGTATAATGAATCTTAAGCATGAAGGAAAGAAAATGCTTCAGTCACATTAAAAAAAAACAATCAGTGCAGGAGGAGCAGAGAAATAGGCTGGTTTGCAGTAATGACACTGTGGCTCATTGCATTTTAGTTAATGTCGCGAAGTAAGAAATCCGTGAAGAGAAATAACAACATGCGAGGAGACAATGAACAAAATGTGCTTTGCTCATTTGCTGTGACAGGGATCGCTTCATTTAAATAATGCATGATAATGTCTCACAGTGTGCTGTTCAATGCACAACGTGTGCTTTGCAAAAATAACCAGGCTTAGTAATACGGAACTTGAATCTAATTCTCTGTTCTAGAATTTCTGATAAGAAGTAGAAAGAAGCTGCCACAATCATGATGAAGCGGCTGCGAGGGCAGGTTGGCGAGGTGGTCTGGAGAGGGCTGAGCAGACTTGGCAGGGCTCCTGGCCTTCTGGTGATTTACGCAGTGTCTCCCTGTCTCATCTAGCGGCTTCACACACGCTTGGTGAGGTGGTAAGGGTCTGTGCCGGGTGGATTTTCACAAGGAGGCGAGTGTCACACAGAATAACCCCTGGGTCCGGGGTGGACAGAAAATGAGAACCGTGTGCTGGGGTCTCCAGGGAAAGAAAGAGCAACCCTAGGTGTGGGTAGGGCAGTAAGGAGCCTGACTGAAGATTCGTTTACGATTTTAAAATAATTTGTATATGCACATTCACAAATAGTTAAGTGGATACATAAAAGCATAAAAAATAGAAGAAAGTCACATTTAAGTGGTGCAATTATGGGTGATTATGGGTGATTATTTTCCTCTTTTTGCTTATTCACATTTTCTAATGCATCTACAAAGGCCTGATTTTATAGAACTATTGAAGAGACAGAGAAGGCCCATGGCTTTCACACAAGTGGTCCTCTCCAGATGGAACACTCATTCTCCAAGTCTTGGCTTGTCTATCTCTAAACATCCTTCAGATTCCAGCTGAAGTGTCAAATCCCCAGGGAAGGCTTCCCTGAGCCCCTTCACTAGGTGAGATCCCAGTTACTTTTCCTTTGTCACTTAGCACAACAGTAGTTATTTCCTTGATATGGACTGGGTTGGCCAAATCTGCCTAGGGTTATGGAAAATAAAGGATAATGCATGCACTTGGACTTGATATCACTATGTGAGTGCAGGATGACTTTCCTTGTGTGATTCGTATTATTATATGACTTGTGACCAATGAAGCAAAATAAGGTTCTGAGGCAGGCGCACGAAACTTTCTCTGGAACCAGAATGGCAGATCAAAGTCACGTGGCTTGTCAAAAGCTAGCTTTGTGACATATAGGTGACCATATAAGGTGGGTTTGGGGGGTGCTATTTCTGGAGTACTGCCAGAATCCTCTCACCTTCCCAATAGGCTGACCGTTTCTGTTCCCCAAACACTTCCCCTTGTGAGGCTACTGTTTGCTCACTGAGCCCTGCCTACTTAATTCCATCTCATACTTAATTCCATCTCATATTCTTTGCCAAAACCTGTATCCTTTACACTTGATGTGTACTATAGTGTAAGCTAAGCACTATTTTTGTGTTTCTTTTCTAGCTAGCCCTCAAATCTTTTTAGTCCTTTTTTTTTTTTTTTAACTCATTCACCTAAAGTCTTTCTCTTCTACAGGATTAGAAGCCTCATAAAAAAATTAAAAAGGCATAGCGGCAGTCTTATTGGCTACTCTGTCCCCAGCACCTGATATGGTGCTGGTAGCTTAGCAGGGGGGTAAATAAATATGTTTAAATTAGAAATAAAGGATGAAAAAAAAGTTGAAAAACAAGGAAGACAAAGTCACTGCTTGTATTAATTTCCTTTTCATTATAACAAATTATCACCAACTTGGTGGCTTAAAGCAATATACGTGTCCTTTTGGAGTTCTGAGATCACAAGTCTCAAATCAGGGTCACTGGGCTACAGACAAGGTTTTGGCACGACTGGTTTATTTCTGGAAACTCTAAGGGGAGGTTTGTTTCCTTGTCTTTTTCAGGTTCTAGTAGCTGCCTGTTTTCCTTGACTCATATTCCCTTTCTCTACCTTCAAAGCCAGCAGCATGAGATCTTCAAATCGCTCCATTTCTTCCATCATCACATCATATTCTCTTCTGATTATGATGTCTCTTGAACCCATTACAAGGACCACTGAGATTATGTTGAGCCCCAATAATGCATGATAATCTCCCCATCATAAATCCTTAATCCCATCTGTAAAGTCCTTTTTCCATACAAGATAACATTTCTAGGTTTCAGGGATTAGGGCCTGGACATATTTTGAGATATTTATCCAGTCTACCACAGTGCTCTAGCTTCTAAGACAGGCAAAATACTCGCAAATATTTCCAGGGGTGCTATTTTGTATTATCAAATATCCAGTGAGACTCATGGACATTCTTCTTTTACCATTTTAGGACAAGTGTTAGTCTACTAAAATATGCACTTCAGAGGGTAGGAGTCTTCTACACTCTGTTTAGTGTTGAATCTCATGTACCCAGAACTATGCTTGTTATACAGTAGACCCTTGGTAAAGATTCATTGAATGCTCGAAGAATAGACTTTATCTGCTGACTTGGATGGTAAAGAATCTGCCTGTAATGTGGGTAGACCCAGGTTCAATCCCTGGTCCAGAAGTCCCCCTGGAGAAGGGAATGGCATTCCAGTATTCTTGCCTGGAGAATCCCATGGACAGAAAAACCTGGGGGGCTACAGTCCATGGGCTCACAAAGAGTTGGACACAACTGAGCAACTAACACTTTCACTTCACTTTCACTTTTGGCATCTATCATTTATTTCCTCTTCTTTAGATAACCTCAATTCCTATTTGGTGATCCATATGGTTCTACAGAAGCTGACTCCAAAAATCACACGGTAAAGGCTAATTCATGTGGATCAATCCCATGGCCACAGCCACCGGCAGAGATGGGCATGGGCCCAAACTAATCCAATCAGAGTGAAACCAAAATAAAAATTTTTCTCTTCTGGACACAACTGAGGAACCATAATAGTTGAAGCCATGACCATCAAAGGTAGAGCAGAGGGGCAGAAAAAACACATCATTGGTTTTATTACTGAACCTCTGTATCAAGCTTCAACTGCAGCCAAACCTACCTCTGAGTTTTCCAATTACATGAGAGTAAAATATTTCTTTTATTATTTGTGTCAAGTTGAACGTTCAGTTCAGTTCAGTTCAGTCACTCAGTTGTGTCCTACTCTTTGTGACCCCATGAATCGCAGCACGCCAGGCCTTCCTGTCCATCACAAACTCCAGAGTTTACTCATACCCATGCCATCGAGTTGGTGATGCCATCCAGCCATCTCATCCTCTGTCGTCCCCTTCTCCTCCTGCCCCCAATCCCTCCCAGCATCAGGGTCTTTTCCAATGAGTCAGCTCTTCGCATCAGGTGGCCAAAGTATTGGAGTTTCAGCTTCAGCATCAGTCCTTCCAATGAAGACCCAGGACTGATCTCCTTCAGGATGGACTGGTTGGATCTCCTTGCATTCCAAGGGACTCTCAAGAGTCTTCTCCAACACCACAGTTGAAAGTTACTTACAGTGAAATAGTCTAAAACTACTAAGAAGTATCAGATATGAAAGATGAAAAACCTACAGAAACTCAACAAATAATTTTGCTTTGTTAATTGATAATAGAAAAGACAGGACACTCATGGTCTGTATCCCTGCCTCCAAGAAGGAATAGATGAAGAGGTGGAAGAAGCCTTGGGGCCTTCAGGTCACCCAGTTCAGTTCAGTTGCTCAGTCGTGTCTGACTCTCTGCGACCTATGGACTGCAGCACGCCAGGCTTCCCTCTCCACCACCACCTCCCGGAGCTTGCTTAAACTCAGTCCATTGAGTCAATGATGCCATCCAACCATCTCATCCTGTTGTCCCCTTCTCCTCCTTCCTTCAGTCTTTCCCAGCATTGGGGTCTTTTCCAGTGAGTTGGCTCTTCACAACAGGTGGCCAAAGTTTTGAAGCTTCAGCTTCAGCATCAGTCCTTCCAATGAATATTCAGAACTGATTTCCTTTAGGATTGACTGGTTTGATCCCAGGCCTTGTGTTATACACTTGACTGTAGATCAAATCATCTTGGGAACTTAGTAAAAACAGCTTCCCAGCCCCACCCCAGGTATGTTGAGCCAAAATGTCTATGGGTGAGGCTCACAGTTCGTTTTTAACAAGTTCCAAGTGACTCTAATGGGGTCACCCTCCTCAATGTTGGTGAACTAGACTTCCTGTTGGTAGAAGAGGCAGCCTAGCAGATATTGATGCTGATGCCAATCAGATACAAAGTATTGAATACATGCATGATGTCCTTAGAAGACTGTATAATCCTGTTTGAAGCCCTGAATTAAATACTTAAACTCTGCAGGGAGGTCTGACAGGCTCTCTCCTATTGTGTAAAGGACATCAGTTTGACCACTAGGTGCTTTTTGTTTTTCCAAATCTATCTGGTTCTTTGCTAGATTCTGGAAAGTTGATATGACAAGAGAGTGACAAGTAGATAAACAGACTATTATGGACTACCTTAAAACCTATTTATCTTCCTTTCTCTTTTCTTAAAGAAGGAAAATCAGGGCAGCTCCAGAGTTGGTGAATTCAAGAACTCAAAGTAGTCAAGTGTCAAGATTTTCTGTATTTTCACTTTGCCTGCTTAGTAGTTTGCTGTGCTCCTCAAGCTTGTTCTCTGAGGCTGTTTCCAAATGGCTGACTACGGTGAGCAGAGATTTGCACCCAACAGAGACCACAGGCTATAGGGCAAATGAAGGCATGTCCTTCCCCCAAGTTCCTTTTTAGGTTCCTTTGAGAGTGAAGAAAATTCTCCCAGAAACTCTAGCAGCCACTCTCTTGTGTTTCCTTCGGCAGAACCAAGATCTGCCTGCCCTTTCCTAAACCAGACACCTCAAGGAGGAGGGAATGACCATGATTCTGTCCAACTGTGACTTACTCTTTGGGTGTCGGGCTGACCCACCACCCCTGAAGCACAGGATATCTAGGAGGGGGAAGGGCTTTGCAGGAAGATGAAGAGGAAGTGGGGAATGGTGTGGGTGGGAGGGTGTGTGATGGACACTTTCTAGCCCTTTAAACAGGAATTGATGCAAGAAGAGGAAGGATCTCCATCCAGCTGCCCAAGTGCCTGATCTACCCAATCTTTATAGTTGCCTGTTTTTTTCCTCCCCTTCAGAGCACTTATCTCAGTCCTTTTACCCTTTACACTTGAGTTATTACATGGAGATATTTCGTAAATGGATAAAAGTGGTCTTAATATCTGGCAGTGCAACTCACTAATTTTTTTCTTTATCCTTAGATTTTCCATAGCTGTAATAGTCCATTCTCTTTTCAAGATTAGCTTTAGAATTAGTTTCTCAAAGTTCATAAGAAAATGCTCTTTGGGGATTTGTACTGGGATTGACTTGAATTGAAAGATATATGTGGAGAGAACTGGTATCTTTAAACATAGCATATCTATTTACCCAGGTTTTTTCTTCCTGTTCTTTAATACAGATTTCTAATTTCCTTCATAAAGGTCTTGTGCTTATCTCTATAGTTTTATGCAGCACACAAGGGAAGCAGAGCTGGGAGAAGGGAGAGAGAAAGAGCCATGGTAACATTGTTTGAATCTTAGGATCTAGCACAGCCTATAACCTGACAAATCTTAGGTCATTAAATTTCCTTTGCTTCCTAGTCTTGTCTGAATTCCATTTCTATTATTTGCACTTGAAAGCCTTCTGACCATGACATCAAAAGCATACACAGAGAAGGCAGGACGAAAGATGACAGGTGTTCACTGAATATTTATTATGTATGTAATAAAAGCATCCTTCTTCTGCTTCTAAGATTTTTAGCCATTTAAGTCTGATAGGCAGCCTCTTCTACTCTTTCAAAAAATTTATTTATTTTCAGCTGTGCTGGATCTTTGTTGCTGTGGGGGTTTTTCTCTAGTTGTGGCAAATGGGGCCTACTCCAGTTGCGATGCTTGGGCTTCTCATTTCAGCAGCTTCTCTTGCTGTGGAGCAAGGGCTCTAGGGTATTTTGTGGGCTTCAGAAGTTGCCGCATGTGAGCTCAGTAGTTGCAGCTCCCGTGCTCTAGGGCACAGGATCAATAGTTGTGGCGCATGGGATTAGTTGCTTCGCCATGTGTAGGATCCTCCTGGAATTGAACCCATGTCTCCTGCATTGGCAGGCATTCTTTACCACTGAGCCACCAGGGAAGCCCCACTTCTACTCTGACTCTGTCACAACCCTCCTGAAAATTTCTTAAAGAGATTCTTAAATACAGGATAGAGACAAATAGTCTCCTAAAACCTTGTCTTCATTTTCCAGTAAATTATCTGTGGATTTGACCCTTCCTACGCAGAGGGTAAATGATACTTGGTAGATTTGGAAGCTAATATCATGTACTTTATAAATGACTGGAGTATTATCAGGGCTGCTACATTTGGGAAGCTGCACAATAAACAAGTTTAGCAGGTGCCATTCACACAGATGACAGAATGAAACAGCACCCTCTGGAGGTGTGCAATATGTAATGTGTGTTAGTCACTCAGTCGTGTCTGACTCTGTGTGATCCCATGGACTGTAGCCAGCCAGGCTTCTCTGTCCATGGAATTCTCCAGACAAGAACACCATACCCTTCTCCAGCAATATGTAATACCCTTAGGTATTATTACTATGCATAATTCCTTCTGGAATCACTTTATGGAAGTCTTTAATTGATTAAAAATGAAAAGTCTTCAATGAAGCAAAGTATTAATAATATCCTATATTCTAGAACTTGTAATATCTTGAAAAAAAGTCCTTCCTCCTAAAGAATTACCAAAGGAAAGTTTTTTCCTGATTATCTTTTTATTATCATTGTAATAGGAGTGTCTAACACATCTCCATTCATTCAAACAAGTGTTTGTTGAGTGGCTACTATGAACCTGGTATTGTTTTAAGTACTAGGGATGGAAAGAGATACAAGAGTGCAGATACCCTGCACCCATCAAGTTACCTTCTAATGGAATAGGCAGACAGTAAATAAACAAGCAAGTACTCCTGTGTATAAAGAATGGCAGGTGGAGCTCCACGCTGTAAAGAGAAGTGAAACATTACAAAAGGAGAAAACAGGAAGTGAGGACTTCAAGTGCAGGGGCTTTGCCTAATGTAAGCCAATGACTTTCCTACCACACGCTCTTACTCTGTCCCCACCCCTACCTGGTAAAAAAGCTTTGGGTTTAGGTTTCTCCTTTCCTTTTAAACTTCAGGATTTTCTTTCTTGAGGGATTCCCTGGTAGCTCAGCTGGTAAAAAAAAAAAAAAAAAAATTCACCTGCAATGCAGGAGACCCCAGTTCGATTCCTGGGTTGGGAAGATTCCCTGGAGAAGGGATAGGCTACTTACTTCAGTATTCTTGGGCTTCCCTGGTGGCTCAGCTGGTAAAGAATCTGACTGCAGTGCGGGAGACCTAGATTTGATTCCTGGGTTGGGAAGATCCCGTGGAGAAGGGAACAGCTACCCACTCTAGTATTCTGGCTTGGAGAATTCCATGGACTGTATAGGCCATATACTATATAGTTCATATTCTCCTTTCCTTTTAAACTTCAGGATTTTCTTTCTTTGTTTCATCCACCCTTAAAAGCCACCCCCAAAACAAATACTGATATTTCCTGTGGTTGTCCATAACCATTTGATCTATGTGAAAGGGTAGAAATATTGGGTTGGCCAAAAAGTTCATTTGGGTTTTCAAAACAAACTTTTTGGCCAACCCAGTATATCCAGAATATGAGGCTGATGAGAGGGAAGAAGCAGGATGACCCACATTTCCAGACCTGTCTTGGATATTTAGAAAACAATGTGTCTCTGAATACTACCCCTTCCTCTCCACCACCTCCACACAGAAATATCCTCCTTTCAAATGGACGGCAGTAATTCAGCATGATATAGTTGTTCTATATTTAAGGATAATCTAGAGGTATGTTGTCTCTGAAAAAGTTTATGCACTAGATTTCCTCAGAGATTACAATTGAAACAGACATCCTCAACTGAGTCCTCCAAGGAACTCCTTGGGTGGGGGGTTGGTGGGTGACTGAGATGAGAGTAAGAGGGGATGTTCCCTCTTAACTATACATGGGTTGGTACATTTTTCTGCCCTCCAACCCCATTTCCAGGTGACTCTGATGGGGATGAGTGACAAGAGCTAATCTTTATTTGATTGTGATCTCCCCCCCACCTACACACACACACACGCTCCATCCATGTTTTGGGAATGTCGTTGTTCAGTAGCTAAGTCATGTCTGACTCTTTGTGACCCCATGAACTGCAGCACACCAGGCTTCCCTGTCCTTCACTATCTCCTGGAATTTGCTCAAACTCGTCCATTGAGTCGGTAGTACCATTCAACTATCTCATCCTCTGTCGCCCCCTTCCCCTCTTGCTCTCTTTCCCAGTAACAGGGTCTTTTCCAGTGAGTCAACTCTTCACATCAGATGGCCAAAGCATTGGAGCTTCAGCTTCAGCATCAGTCCTTCCAATGAATATTCAGGGTTAATTTCCTTTAGGATTGACTGGTTTGATCTCCTTGCAGTCCAAGTGACTCTCAAGTCTTGGGAATGCAGTTACATGAATCACGAATGTTGCCCCACCCGCCAGGAAAAGCTACAAGCTTGAACAGCTCCAACCCCAGAAAGAAAGGTCTTTGTAGGAGGTATTACCTTTGGCTGAACAGAAGCAATTTGAAACCAGTCCCACAAGTGTGACTAGGAGACCGATTCAAATGTCTCATAGGTTTCTCCAAGCATGACAGACACAAACAGCCAAGTTTCCTTCAAGGAGTCACAGGAAAGGTCAGCCTAGGCAAGAGGCAGGGGGACAACGCCACTGGAAATCATCAGACATGTGGCCAGATTAAGCATAATGTATGGGAGGTTGGGGGAAATGCCATGCAAGAGTTTTGTAAAAATCATGGGGTGAAAGTTGAGCACAAAGAGGACATCTCTTCCCAGCAGAGGTGACATTTAAGTTGAGATGAGAGGGAAAACTTGACAGAGGGAAGGTTTAAGAAGGTGAACCTTTGAAAAATGTCTTAAATATTATAAGAAAAATTCCAAACTCTTAACAACATGGAATATTTATTAGGACAGAAAATATTAGATATGTGAATATATCTCATACAGATTAAGAATAAACTTTTAATAAAAACTGTGACAACATATATCTGGCCAACACTGCAATAGCCTATTTAAGTTTTATAACTGCCTGAATTAAAACAAAGTTATTCAGAAATTATAAAACAAAGCATCTCAAACTTTGGCTTCTCTGTCTTGAAAACAAGGTATTACACAAAAATAACTAAGCTTACATACAAAGTGTTCACGCATTCAAATAACACTAAATTCTCTCATTTAGTCACAAGCTTATTCATAGTTACGGGGGAATAGGGACTAGAGTAAAAAAAATTCAGAAGAAACAATAGTTAAAAGTTGCTTCTAGGGTTACCATTTGACTGAGCAACTCCATTTCTAGCTATACACCTAAAAGAAATAAGCATCCATAGAGAAGAACTTATAAAGTGATATTTACAGTAGCATTATTTACAGTAGTCAAAATGTAGAAACAACCCAAATTCCATCAACTGGTGAATAAATAAAATATGGCATATCCATATTATGGAGTATTATTTCATGATAAAAATGTAAACCTTGAGAACATTATAATTTATGAAAGTAGGCAGTCATTGTATGAAAGTAGGCCACATATTGTATGAATCCATTCATATGAAAAGTTTAGAATAGGCAAATTTATAGAGAAAGAAAATAAATTAGTGGTTGTACATGGAATTGGAGGAATTGGAATTGGCTGGAATTGGAGGGGGTTAGAATGGAGAGTGATTGCTAATAGAAAGGAGGTTTCTTTTGTGGTTGATGGATATGTTCTAAACTTAGATTGTGCTGATGGTTGCCCAACTCGGGGAATGTACGAAATCCACTGAATTGTGTCCTTCTAATGGATAAGTTTTATGTATGTGGATTACATTTCAATAATGATGCTTTAAAATTTATCATATTAACTTTAGGCTAAAAATGAAAATGAGTTGGTCTTTTATATTTACTTAAAATCAAGCATAGCTCAAATGAGATTAGACCATCTACACGTGGTATCTGCAGCTGTCTGTAAGAGAGAAGAAATGACTGACCGAAAAAGATGGGAGGAAGTTGTGTAAGAGAGACTTCATCCAGACTGTGGGGAATGAACCGACTGATGTTCACCAACAAAACCACCACTGCAAATTAAAGATTCTGGTTTCAGGATGCCAAACTCAGAGACTAGAAATTGACATACAGCTTCCCCTGAAATCACTAGCCCAGAACATGTAATAACAGCTTCATGGGACTATGAAATACACACTCTGCAGAAACTGCTGTCCAACAAAGCAGAGAAATTTCAGTGAACCAGTTAGTTCTATATCCCTGTCCTAGAGTAAGAAGAATTCAGGTACCAGACAATGGATGAAGTTTCCAGTGAAAAAATGTCAGGCCTAATGTTATTGAGCCTCAAAGTATACTACAAGATCACTAATGACCTCCAGTGGTTACAACTAAAATTGCTCACTTTGTGATGCATGAGGCTAGAACGTGATGGCTCACAAAGCAATTATGGATATAAGGGTTGGGTCTATTATTTTCTTATCTTGAAAGCTGGAGCCAAAGGAAACCTAGCCAATGACTACCATAAGAATGTCCCTTCCCCCTGATTTTTAAGCATTGTCTGAAGAGCCTCTTTATCTGTGACCTGTCTTTGCAGCCTCTTTCAACACAGTCTGTTAATGGGAGAAGATGGCCGTCTCCCTCCAGTGACTCTTTCAGGGATAATCCATTATGGGCCCACGGATGCACAGAAAGCTGGCAGCAGAGAAGGTGAGTTCATAGGCAGAAGAGAAGAAATGGCTGATTGAAAGAAATGGGGTGGGCGGAAGGGTAAGAAAGAGTGACAAGCAGATGCTAGAAACTAAAATTAGCCAGTTTGGTCTTGCACAACTCTTAGGCACTTTTGGATAACTACCTAAGAATTCCAAAGGTTGGCCAGTCCTCCCAACCTCACCACTTCATGTAGTCTCCTCTGTGGGCTTGATGAAATCCCAGCTCTCTGACCCTTGGGTGAAAGGTTCACTCAACTGAGAAATAACAGTGTTCCAGAAACAGGATTCTATCACTACCCTTGTTGTTGCCCTAAGGCTTTCAGAGATTCCGCAGGCAGACAAGGCCATATTTTGGGAGATGAATTCATCCTTATGAGCACCTACCAGCCTGGCTGGATTCTTCAACCAGGCGTGCCGGAGGGCACTCTAGAATATCTTGGTTAGTCCACATATCAGAATACCTTTAATTTCACCAAAGACAGGCCATTTCTAGCATTCATCCCTCAAGCTATGCCACAAGTTGCTCTGAGAAAAACTAATGTCTGATATTTGATATGCTACTTAGCAATGTATCTGGTAATAACTAAGACATTTTAACCTTTTCAATACAGTGGCTAGCTAACCAACCCAAAGTACTAACTCTTGATTAGAACACTAGCTGCCCCTGGGTGTAATTGCAGTGAACACTTTCACATGTCACATCAGCCATGCTGGAGTATTTTTAAATAAATTACAGATATAATAGGATGTAAGGGAAACAATTAAAACCCAGGACTTACTGTTAATAAGTAATCATTGCTGTACAAGTCCTTCCCATATTTCTAACTGTTGCTGCCATTGTCACTTCTCAGATAAATGGCAACCCACTCCAGTATTCTTGCCTGGAAAATCCCATAGATGGAGGAGCCTGGTAGGCTACAGTCCATGGGGTCACAAAGAGTCGGACACGACTGAGTGACTTCACAATTATCACTCACGTAACAAATATTTTGGAGCACATACTTGAAATACCTTATCTGATAGTTTCAAGGAGAACTTAATATACTAAGAGATTGTTAAAGATTCACTGGCTGAAGCTATTTATAACTTTTTGCAAATCCCACTATGGTATGAAGGTGTTCAAGGTCCCCAAGGCTCCATTTCACACTCAAAGAGGAAGCAGCACTAGAAAAGATTGTTTATAAACAATTGATTGTTAAAATATCAATTGTGTTGTTTTTCTCTAGGGAAAATGGAAACTCTTAAAGGTTATATGAGCAATGGTAATATTTATTTTCTTTAAGATAAGTACATCATTAGGCTACATTTACCTTAGTTGTGATTTAGTGCATCGTAAAAAAATCGTGAATAAGAATTCTTGACGTTGCTTGTTAGTCCAGAGATCAAACCAGTGACTTATAAGAGCAACTCTTTCCTGAAAGAGCTACAAGTTGGGGGAGAAATGACATTTTCCTTTATAGTTCAATATATTCTAAGTTGCTAAGCAAGACATAAGCAACCTAACAACCTCACAGCTAATATTTGCTTTGCACGTTACAGTTCATAAAGCACTTTCACATTGTAGTAAGGGTCTTTCCCTTCAGCTTAAACTGCTTTTTATTCAGGGATTCAGGCAAGCCCAGGCTTGCTGGGCAGGCAGGTGGTAAAGGCAGGTGGGAACGTAATTACAGAGACGTCCAAGGAGGGCGCAAAGAAGTAATGAATCCTCGCTCTTGTTTCTACCTAAACTAGTGTGGTACGGAGAAACAGATCCCAAACATTTCATCTTGAAAATACATACCAGCTACTTGCTTAATTGTGAAAACAGGGCCATGTGGAGTAGGTGTGATTTTACTAAGCCAGAGTCCTACATTTTCCTAACACCCACCAAAATGAAAGCTAGTAAATATTACTGAGTAGCCTTTGTTAGGAATGTCTCCACAAAAGACATACACCAGGACCAGTGTGCCCCTAAACCAGGACCTCAGTCCAGGTTGGCTTAGATGATATACATAAACTCATGGCTATTACTACTAGTCAGGCTTTGCTCCCAGCCTGTCTGGTCTCTTTATTTTGTGAACAAGCCTGGGCCACGCTTGAGCTCTGAGTACCCAGGCAGCCTCCTCCATGGAGGCCTGGCAGAGCTGCCTGGGCCATCCAGTGACTACCTCTCAGAGGAGGGGGAATCCTCAGGCCCCAGGGAACTGTGCAGACAGAATTAAAGAAATACACACACTAATGCTCTCCACACCAAAACACCACCCTTACAGAAATCAGGGTGTGTCCTGGAGGTTTCGATTTTGTTTCCTGAGGTGTAAACAGGACAAAAGTGGGGGCAGGTCTTGTGCCTTCCATAAAACTGGAGTTGTGAACTGGGGTGAAGAGAGATTATCTTTGGGGCAGACAAATGTATGTTCATTTCTGTTTAAAGTGACTCAAATACTAAGTTCTTACAAGCATTTATTTTAAATATGGTAACATGAGACCCAATATATCACAGTAAATGTCACCCTATAATTTAATCTTATCTTATTCTAGAATATGTGACTCACCTGTCGATTTAATGACTTGTTGCTGAAAGGTGTCCAGGCACTGAATCTTGTGTGGAAGCTCTCCATTTCCAGGCTTTCCCTGGGAGAATTCCCAGCTGACATCTCAGCAAATTATTTTTGTCCAGTCCTAGAAAATATACATTGATTTCAATAAATGTTTAATTAAGATCACCTACATCCAGTATATCAATTCTGTCCTTATAGGAATAATAGAATTACAGAAATTCATCTATATAGATTTTTTATATTAGAAATATATATATATCCATACAAATATGTACAGGGAGTTCATGAGCTCTAAATCATTGAAATTATTCTCTCCTCAACTACTTGCACTGAAATATGAATCCAAACCAGAGTTGTTTTTTACTTTGCTGGGAAACTGACTCAAAAATTGGAATGATTCTTTACTAGCCATGAATACTGACTTTTTCTGTCTCTGCAATCTGAAAGGCTCAAAGAGGATGCACCCCACCCCTACCCCTACCCAAATTTTGAAGGCATAAGTCAGAGGATAAGGAGAGAAAAATTAGACTAATATATTAATGATCTATTGCTGCATGGAAAATTATCCTAAAATTTAACAGCTCAAAACAACGGTTATTATTATCTCAAAGTTCCTGGGGGTCAGAAATCCACACACAATCTAGTGGGGTATAGTATTGTTAAGGTACTAGATCTGCCATTACAAAATACCACAGATTGGGGTGGGGATGGGGCATGAACAACAGAAGTTTATTTTCTCACAGTTCTGGAGGCTGAAAGTCTAAGATCTACATGCTGTTTCTGGTGAGGCCTCTCTTCCTGTCTTGCAGCAGCAGCCTTTCTGCAGTGTTCACACAAGGTCTTCATTCTGAGCACATGTGGGTTTGAGATGGGGGTGGGAGTGCGTTCTGGTATCTCTTCCTCTTCTTATAAGGACATCAGTGCAATTGGATTAAGGCCTCCAACCCTATAAACTCTTTTAACTTTTATTACCTCTTTATAGGCTCTATCTCCAAATACAGTCACACTGGGGGTTGGGGCTTTGACATGTGGGTTTTATGGGGACATAATTCAGTCCATAAGGGGTCCCTCTGCTTCCCAGTCTCCCATAGGCTGCAATCAAGGTGTTGGCCAGGACTCCAGTCTCATCTGAAGGATTTTTTAAACTTATTTGCCTGTGCCAGGTCTTCCCAGTAGCACGTGGGATGTTTGATGTGGCATGGGGGATCTAGTTCCCTGACCAGGGATCAAACCCAGGCCCCCTGCATTGGAGCATGGAGTAGCCACTGGACCACCAGGGAAGTCCCTCCTCTGAAGGATCTGTGGCTCATTCATGTGGTTGAAGCCAGGTTTCAGTTGCTCATGAGCTGTTGGGTGGAGGAATCCCTTGTTTTCCTTGCCACATGGGCTTCTCCATAGGGCAATTCATATGGCAGTTGGCTTCCATCAGAGCAAGCAAATGAAAAAGCAAGAGAGGACACACAGAGGGAAGCACAGGTTCTTTGTAACCTCAGAAGCGGTATCCCATCACTTTTGCTCTATTCTATTAGGTTAAAGAAAGTAGCTAAGTCCAGGCCACATTCAAGGGCAGCGTATTATACAAGAGTAATACAGTCTACCACAGTTAACCCTTTGGGTCAACTTCCTTCCCTTCCTATGTGCAGAACATACTCATCCACTCCCCAAAGCAGACAACCCTAAAGTTCCATCTCAACAATATTTTCTTTTATTTTTCATCAATACTTTTAGCTTAGATTCCAGGAGATAGAAATGATTCATAACAGTCATGACAGACCAAGATATACTCTTGACCTACAGATCTTTGAACTAAAAAGAAAAGTTATCTGGCCTAGCCCATACACACACTATGAGTGCGTGCTCAGTCATGTCTGACTCTCTGTGACACTATGGACGGTAGCCCACCAGGCTCATATGTCCATGGGATTTCCCAGGCAAGAATGCTGGAGGGGGTTTCCATTTGCTACTCCAGGGGATCTTCTTGAGCCAGGGATGGAACCCAGGTCTCCAGCATTGTAGGCAGGTTCTTTACCACTGATCCACCTGGGAAGCCCCCATACATACAAGATACATATAAAATGGTAGAACAATTAAAGGATAGCTGCAGTAAGTATTCCCATTTGTAAAGGATAAGAATGGTATATAAAAGAGTTAATCCACAGCAAGTCAGAGATCCTGCTGTAGAAGGCCAGATCTCGATTGTCATTTTTTAGTCTCAATCACATTCTCTTTTAGACCATGTAGGTGACTCCTTTGACAATACTGATTTCTTAATATTTATTTAAAATTATTTGAATTCAGGCAGTGCTATGTTCACAACTGTTTAGAGACTTGTCTCTGTCTTTCTGTATAGTCAAAACTATGGTTTTTCTGGTAGTCATGTACAGATGTGAGAGTTGGACAGTAAAGAAGGCTAAGGGCCAAAGAATTGATGCTTTCAAACTTTGGTGCTGAAGAAGACTCTTGAGAGTCCCTTGGACAGCAAGGAGATCAAACTAGTCAATCCTAAATTAAGTAAATCCTGAATATTCACTGGAAGGACTGATGCTGAAGTTGAAACTCCTATACTTTGGCCACCTGATGTGAAGAGCCAACTCACTGGAAAAGACCCTGATGCTGAGAAAGACTGAAGAAAGGAGGAAAAGGGGGCAACAGAAGATGAGGTGGTTGGATGGCATCCCTGACTCAATGGACATGAGTTTGAGCAAGCTCTGGGAGATAGTGAAGGATGGGGAAGCCTAGCGTGCTACAGTTCATGGGGTCTCAAAGAGTCGGATACAACTTAGCCACTGAACAACAACTATGAGCCTAATCAGACTTTCCTTGGGAAGAACCAAACTCTAAGTCTCTTCTTCTTGAGATATGCTCCCAGCTGTGAAAGTATATGCTACCACCTTTTTCCATTCGGAGATCCTATAGTGCTGTGACAGCCATTTTCTTCTTGACTCGGTCTTGCTGCGATGCCGAGTTTTAAGCAGCCTTTGTTTCTCAGAGCGTTTCTCTATTGCTTCTCTGCTGGTTGAATGTGCGACTAGTTGCACCTCCACTCAGTTGCAGGTATCTGAGTTTTTTGTTGTCTCTGAATTCCTTTTCATCTCTGCTTGCAAACCAGACAAATTTTTTCTTCTGAGTTCCTTTAATTCTGGTAGTACCTTGGCAAATGCAGCCAGTAATAACAGACTCATTATAATAAGTCATTTTCTACCTCTTTGCATAAAGTATAAGCTTATTAGGTATATAATATGCCCTTTAAGCTATTCTAGAATATAGTTCTACAAATTTTTTTGGTGACATGGATTGCTAACAGTCCAAGTTCCCAATAACAATTTCATGCTGCTATATTGGATGTTAATGCCACATAATTTGGAATATACTGATGCTTGTATGGCAGTACCCTACTCCTGGAGCCAATATTTGTACCTACAAAACACTTAAGGAAAAAATATCAATTGAACTTATTCAAGAGAATAGAAAATTGGGAATTATTTCCAAGTTCTTCTATGAAGTCAACATAACGTTAACACCAAAACCCAACAAAGACCATATAAGAGAGGAATATTATAGGTTTATTATCGTAAACATAATCCTATAACAAAAATCCTAATCAAAATATTAGAACACCAAACACGCCAATATATGAAAAAGTTAACATATCACCACCAATTTGGACTGATTCTTGGAACATAAATTTAGTTTGATATTACAAAATCAATGTACTTATCACCGATAAAACAGAGGAGAAAATCATAAAAATCTCAGTAAATACAGAAAGTGCATTTTTTCCAGCTGTTCCATATGGCATGCAGGATCTTAGTTCCTCAACCAGGAATCAAAACTGTGCCCCTGCAGTGGAAGCACAGAGCCCTAACCAGTGAACCACCAGGGAATTCCCCCAGAAGTGCATTTGATGAGCTTCAACTCCCATTCGTAACAACAATAAAAATCTTACCAATCTAGATGAACTTGAATGAAACTTTGGGTGTACTGGGATGGGGTAATTGTATTCTGCTTGTGAAAGGCATGTGAATCATGACCAGAGGGTGGGATGTCGTATACTGTCTGTAGCTATGGCCAAGAATAATTGCTCCCATCCCAGTTCTTCCATCAAGAAGTAGAGTCTTATTGACCTTCTTCCCCTTGTATCTGAACTAGCACTGCCTTATTTTAACCACTAGAATGTTGTAGAAGTGATGGTTAATGACTTCTGGTCCTAGACCTTAAGACTTGCTTTCTCTTTTTGCATCTGGAGATGTAGCTTCCATGTAAATAAGCTTAGACTAGATTACTGAGTGAGGAGAGACCACATGAAAAGACAGAGGTTGAACCCAGCCCCTAGATTTTCAGCCATGCAAGTCAGAGTACCTGGTGTGTGAATGAAGCCAACTCAGGTATTCCAGTTCCAACTGAGCTCCTAGGTAAATGCAACCATATAAATGACTCCAGCCTATAAAAGGAAGTAGAGGACTTACCTGGTGGTACAGTAGATAAGAATCTGCCTGCCAGTGCAGAGGATATGGGTTCAATCCTTGGTCCGGGAACGTTCTACATGCTGCAGAGCAACTAAGCCTGTGTGCCACAACGACTGAGCCCTCACTACTGAGCTCCAACTACTGAAGCCTGCAAGCTCTGGGGCCCAGATGCCACAACTACTGAGCCTGAGATGCAACTACTGAAGCCTGTGTACCTAGCGTCTGTGCTCTGCAACAAGAGAAACCACCACAATGAGAAGCCCACACACCACAATGAAGAGTAGCCCCCACTTGCCACAAATAGAGAAAGTCCAAGAGTAGCAATGAAGACCTAGCACAACCAAAAATAAATAATTAATCATGAAAAAGAAGAAGTGTACCTGCCCAGATGAATTGTGAACCCAGAGAATTGTGAAAGACAATGATTCCTGTTTCAAATTTGGGGATGCTTTGTTATCCAGCACAGACTGACAAAACTGAGTGTTGGTGAACATCCAGAACGGTCATATACAGCTGGTGAAAGTGTAAATCAGTATAAGTGCTTTGAAAAACTGTTTGGCATTATTTCCTAAAGTTGAAAATATGCATACAGTTGACTCAACAGAAAAATATGCACATATAAACCAAATGTATCCACAAGAGTATTCATAGCTGCATTGGATAGCTCCAAACTGTAAACAACCCAAGCATCCATCAGTAGTTGAATGGATAAATATATTGTCATATATTCATGCAATAAAATGTTATAGATCAATGAACAGGCTGCTGCTAGACACATCAGTATGCACAAATCACACATCATAAGACATTTAAAAAGGAAGCTGGGAACAAAATAACACATTTTGTGTAGTCTCATTTATACGAAGTTCTACACTGTAGTTTTCAAAGTCAGAATAGTGGTTATCTTTAGTGAGGAAAGAGATGGGAATGACTAGAAGGGATATGAGAAGGGATTTTGGGGTGATGGTACTGATCTAAGAGTGGGACCCTCGGCGAATCCACTTCATAATTTATTATTTACATATTACTTATTATTTACATATTACATATTACTTACATATTTTCCTATCTTCTATTTCAATTAAGAAGTTTTAAAAGAATAATATCAAACACTACTAATTTCCTAGGAAAAACTAAAAGTACAACTTTATAAAGAAAATTAGAAAACTTTACTGAAAAAAAACTTTTAAAGAATTAAATAAATGGAGAGATATGTTTGATTCATGTATTAGAGATTCAGAAAAATGAAGAAACTAATTCATTCAAACTGATCTACAGATTCAGTGGAATCAAAAAAAAAAAAATCCCAAAGAGAGATTGGGGGCAGGGGGCGGTGTGAGTAACTTGAAAAGCTGAGTTTAAAATATTCATGGAAATTTAAAGGACTAAAGTTGGGAATTCCCTGGCAGTCCACTGGTTAGGACTCTACATTTTCACTGCTGTGGGCCTGGGTTCAATCCCTTTTTGGGGAACTAAGATCCCATAAACCAAGTGGCATGGCCAAGAACTAAAGGGCTAAAGTAGTCCAGATGGTCTGGAAGAGCAAGAGAAGGAGATGTGTTCCTAGATATCAAGACTTATAATAGGGAGGGATAAATACGGAGTTTGGGATTAACATACACACAATACTGTATATAAAATAGATACAGTATTTCTTATTGTATCTATGAACCTACTGTATAGCACAAGGAACTATATTCACTATCTTGTAATAACCTATGGCAGAAAAGAACCTGAAAAAGAATGGTGGTGGTGGTGTAGTCGCTAAGTCGTGTCCAACTCTTGTGACCCCATGGACTGTATCCTGACAGGTTCCTCTGTCCAGGGAATTTTCCAGGCAAGAATACTGGAGAGGGTTGCTATTTCCTCCTCCAGGGGCTCTCCCCAACCCAGGGATCAAACCTGGGTCTCCTGCATTGCAGGCAGATTATTTATTGACTGAGCCACAAGGGAGCCCTTGTGGGGCTTTTAAAAAAATTAATTATAGTTGATGTACAAAGCTATGTTAGTTTCAGGTGTATAGCAAAGTTTTATATATATATATAAACTCTATCACAACTATGGGCTTCCCTGGTAGCTCAGTTGGTAAAGAATCTGCCTGCAATGCAGGCAACACAAGAGACGCAGGTTTGATCCCTGAGTCAGGAATATCCCCTAGAGAAGGAAATGGCTAATGGCTACCCACTCCAGTACACCTGCAGGGAAATCCCATGGACAGAGGAGCCTGAGGGCTACAGTCCATGGGGCTGCAAGAGTTAGACACAACCGAGTGACTAAATCACAATCACCACCACATCACAACTATATCTTATTTTTTTAAAAAAGGATATATTGTATAGCATGGGAAATTACAGCCATTACCTTATAATAACTTTTAATCAAGTATAATCTGTAAAACTGTTGAATCCCTATGCTATACACCTGAAATTAAAACATTGCAAATCAACTATACGTCAATAAGAAATTAATATAAAAAAGACTTTATAAAGCTGCAGTAATATGATAACATGGTATTAGCATGGGGACAGACAACTAATCACAGGAGCAGAAGAGAAAATCCAAAATAGACTCATGTCAATCAGACACTTCTTAGATGACAAATCAAAGAGGAAGAGAGAGATTTTTTCATTTATAGAAAAATAGAATATTTTAAAAAGAGAAAAGCAAGTAGACCCCTTTCTCATACCATACCACACACACATAAAAATCTGGAGGCTTTTTATACATAAAATCAATTACATATGGTTTGTGAGTGCCCAGAAGACAAAATTAAGAACAATGGATGAGGTCAGAGGGATGGATTTTGGCTCAGTCTAAGTAGGAAAACAATCACTTCAGCAGCATTAGCTGTCCTGGGAGATTATGTCCATTACAGAAGGCATTAAAACACAAATTGGATGACTGCTTCTCAGTGAAATTATAGCTGAGGTTCAAGCATCAGAAATGTTTAAGTTTCTAAGCAACCTCTGTTGCTATAAATACCAAGAGGGAACAATGTAAATTTCTTTAGCCTGGAGTAGCTGAGGAAATTTTTTTGGCAAGTCAGAAAAATATGAAAATAAGACAAACACTGGTGGTGCCTCTACACTTATTACACTTCAGTCAGATAGAAGCACATTTTAAAAATGAGTCTCTCAGAAAGGCATGCACCATATTAGGAAGGGCAGCATGACATGGTGAGCACCAAATTTGGACTCCTGCTCTGATCTCCCCCAAATTGAAGCTTTTAGGGGCTTCTCCGGTGGTCAAGTGTTTAAGACTCCCTGCTTCCCACTGCAGGGGGCATGGGTTTGATTCCTGGTCTGGGAACTAAGATCCCAAGTGCCATGTGGACATAGCCAAAAGAAAAAAAATTGAAGCTTCACAGGTAATTTCATCTCGGACCTCAATCTCATGTGTGAAGCAAGGCAGTGATGTGTCTTGGCACACTACACTACAACAATGTTCGGATAAAAACCTCATGGCAATGTGGAAAATTAATACCTCCCTCTGAATCAACATTAAATGAAAACAAATCCTTAGTTTCATAAGATGCCCAGCTGTTGTTACGTGAAATGTCTCTAAGAGCCAACATAAGGGATTTTTATTTAGCAAGTTCTCAGAATTGTTATTATCCCCTGTGGCAAGGAATTTGCTGAATTACAAAATGAGCGTAACATTGCAGAAAGAATAGTTACTATCTCTGCTGGTGGGCTTCAATATGTGGATATAGTACATCATATATAGATATAAATACAGACTCAGATGCAAATTCCCACAGGATTATATTCATTCTCTTAGATTAATGTCTTACTTCATTGACTAGTTATTTGACTGAGGGAGAGACAACATGCTGGCAATCACTACTTCTTTAAATGGAATGATTTCTTTTCAGTCTAACATTTAAAATCTCTCCAAGTAGTAGCTCCATAAGATATTAATAGGTATTTCCCAGAAAAAGAAGATATGTGGTTAAATATGCCTGGAAATGATTGATGGAACAAAATTTAAATTGTGGGGGATTTTTTTTGCAGGATATTTTAGAAATTTAGTATGTTGATGTCCATAGTCAGTCTCCATGAGAAGGATATAATACGTAGCATTTCCCTTGTTCATTGCTATAGGAGCCTATCATGAAGAGTATTAGTTATCTGATGTGGGTAACATGGTGGGTATCTAGTGCTAAGTAACAAACGGTCCCAAAACTTAGTTGCATTAAAAAAGCATTTATGGGACTTCCCTGGTAGGTCAGTGGCTAAGACTCTGAGCTGCCAAGGCAGGGGGCCCAGGTTCAATCCCTGGTCAGGGAATTAGATCCCACAGGCCCCAACTAAGAATTCACATGTACCAACTAAGAGTTTGCATGCCACAACTAGAGTGAAGATCTTGTGTGCTGCAACTAAAACCCAGCACAACCAAACAAATTTTAAAAAAAAAAATTGTTTTTTTTTAAAACGTTTATTCTATCATAGTTTCCATGAGTCAGGGGTCAAGCATGGCTTAACTAGGTTCTCTGGTTCAGAATCTCTAATAACCCAAGTGTCAGCTGGGGCTTTTGTCATTGCAAAGCTGAACTGTGGAAGGAGCCGCTTCCAAATCCTGGTAGAGGGCTGTCAGCAAGATTCAGTTCCTCACAGACTGTTGGAACAAGACTGCCTTGTAGGTTGGCGGCTCCCCTTCCAGCTGGGTTTTCCACAGCTTAGCTCACAAAATGGTAAGCAAGCGAGAGGGTAAGAGAGCGCAGGCAAGATGGAAGCCAGAGTCTGTGATAAAATCTCAGAAGTAATATACCATCACTTTTGATTAATCAGAGCAGGGGTCAGTAAACATGCTCAGCAGGCCGTATTTGGCCCACAGCCTATTTTTGTAAATAGTTTTATTGGAAGACAGCTAATCACATTTATTTACATATTGGCTGTGGTGACTTTTGTAGTATAATAGCAGAATTGAATAATTGGGAAAGAAACAATATGGTGCACAGAGCTAAAAATATTTACTACCTGGCCCTTTACAGAAAAAGTTTGGCAGCCCCTGTATTAGAAACAATTTTAGCCCACACTTGAGGGGAGGAGTTTCACAAGGGCAGGAATACCAGGAGGCTGGGGTTGTAGGGAGTCATTTTAGAAGCTGCCTATCATATAGTGCCTACCAACAGGTAGAAAGTGTGAGTTGCTCAGTCATGTCCGACTTTTGCAACCCCATGAACTGTAACCCACCAGGTTCTTCTGCCCATGGAATTCTCCAGGCAAGAATACTGGACTGGGTTGCTATTTCTGCCTCCAGGGGATCTTCCCAACCCAGGGATCGAACCCACGTCTCTTATGTCTCCTGCATTGGCAAGCGGGTTTTTTACAACTAGCACCACCTGGGAAGCCTGCCAACTGTTACGGACTTGATAAGTATTTGCTGAGTGAGTAAATGAGTAATTCTACCACATCTACCAATTTTCTAAATGCAAGAGCTGAAAGAAAAGTTGCTAACCAAGAAAAAGCCCAATTCCTTCACTGATTATTAGGGCCTGACTATTGCATCACAACTTAACAACTTATCTACTTGTGTGATCTTATTAGTAATGTCCATCATTGTGTTAAGTGAGTTAGGTGGTAAAATAAGCTTACAATCAAATTCATATGTAGATAGGACAGTTTTTTTTTTAAATGACATTAGCAACTGGAAGATAGCATACTTATTTGAGGTGAGAATTCACTCTGGGGGCAAGAATAGATATTGTGAATTATAATACACAATAAGGCAGCTACAATATATTCTAATACCAAGAGAGACATGAAACCTGAATACAAAATCAAATTCTCATCCATTTTTTCATCTTTTCTCAGTGTCCTTTCTCCAAAAGCCAAAACACTGTACCATAAAGATCTTCCTTGATCACTTAGGATCTCTCTTGTTTTTACACAAAGCAGTGTGTCACTCTTAGAAGAGGGAATATCCTGCTGCTTCTTCACTTACAGCCTAGTTTTTCCACTGAATTGAAACTCCAGCATGGGTGACGCAAACTGGAGAACTCCTTCTTACTTCACTTGGCAAAACAAGGGCTCTACATATTTCTAAAGTTTGATGGAAAAGGATAGTAAAACAGGAGATCCTAGTCTGTAGGTCTTCTCATGTGTAACTGGATCCAACAAACATAAGTAACAAAATCAAAGTGGGGAGAGGAACATGTCATAAATGCTGTATTTACTATTTTTTTTGAATAGCTACTCTAACTGGCACGGTGCTAGTAAGTCTCTTTCCTATACATAAGCTCATATATTTCTCACATTCACCTTGAGAGTTTGATTACAGACAAGAACAGGGAAATCATCTATGGTCACACAGGCAGTAATTGGCTATCAAATTTAAAGATTATACTGGATTTTTCCTAATATGTGAGTGTAACTTTAATTTGATATATGACTACTAAGGGTTAATTTGGAAATATACTTTCTATTCCGTCACTGACTATTCTTTATAACTGACATATCAATGAGAAACTTAGCAATTGACACTGGTACTTCCATGCTTAGTGAAAGAAAAGGGGGTGATTCGTATGACAATCAGAGCCAGACTAAAGGGTGAGACGGCTGGACAATCGCCAGTCCATACAGAGAGCTAAATCATCACTGGGATAAATCAGAACCATGTTGTCCTTAACTATGTTTCCACAGGTGACTGGTTACACAGTTGGGGGAATGTAAATTACTCTGGTTCTGCTCCACAGGACAAGACACTGGCTTGGAGTGGAAACTGGAAACGAAACATTGTTCCCCGGCACAGAGGTACCTACATTTGAGTACCTACATTTGAGTACTTTGGCAATTCACACTGCGAGTTGTACAATGATTCATTTATTTTACTATCTAAATTTTAATTCTTTAAATATGCCTCCTCTTGGGTTGCATGGTTCTAAAGACTGCAGAAAAGAACAGGTGTAGAGAAAAAGTGAGTGTGATTCAAGAAAAAATAGAAATGAAAGATAATTCTAGTTAAATGTCCAATATGCAGGGCATGTAAAAACAAGACACTTGAATGTCAACTTGCATATAATTTTTATTAAATGCACAAATAAATGATGAAAATAACCGCGTGTCTTGAGGAAATCTGCCTGATTAACAGCATAGAAGGGGGTAGGAAATACCACACCGTGAGCCAAAACTCTTGCTCCTCAGTGGCTTCAGTAGGGTCCTATGCTTTTCCACCCTACAGACTGAAGCCTGCCAGGCTCCTCTGTCCATGAGGTTCTCCAGCAAGAATACTGGAGCGGGTGGCCATGTCCTCCCCTCCAGGGGATCTTCCCAACTCAGGGATTAAACCTACCTCTCCTGCGTTGCAGGCAGATTCTTTACCCCTGAGCCTCCGGGGAAGCCCGTGAGCCAAAACTGGACATATTCAAACGATGAATTTGCTCACTGATAGAGAAGTTTAAAGTTATAAACATTAAAATTATAACAAGAAGCGACTGTACTATTTAAATTCATTTGAGAAAAATAACCAATTATTGTTGTTCTAAAACTTTCTAGTCTCAATCCTTACTTTCTTTATGGAAACAATGGTTTTTAGAGCATGATTTTTGAGGCTCTTATGGTGCACAAAGGTCAAAATGGGCTTGAAAACAATTATACGGGTTGAGCTGCACTTGAATACATGTGACGTCTGGATATTCTGTTCTGATATATGGCAAGATTTATTAATAAGTAGAGCGTAAGTACTTTTAAAAGGATAAATATAAGTACCATGATTTGATCCTATTGACCTATTTACGAATATAATCCTATTCATCAAATCTTAGCATATTACCTTTTCTGAGCTATGCAGTTCTAACCATGAACTGTACTCGCAGGATCTTTGTATTTCTCCTTTGCTACCCCCCGCCCACCCCTCCCATTCTCCACATTTCTGACTCCGCGGGAGGAAGAGGGCGAGAACTAGCCAACGAAGGGTGGGAGTCATTGTGAGCGAGTTCAGAATTCTACGAAAATCAGTGTTTTCCGAAGTGCTAAAGAACTTCATCTCTACCCCAAATGCGTGCTCTGCAGAAGCTAAGAGTTTACTGGCAACGGCCCAGTTCAAACCTGACCTTAGGCAGGGACAGATTCATTCCTCCCAAGCGCCACTTCTGGGCGCTGGTTCCTCAAGGTCACGGAAGGGGAGCCCAGCGCGGGCGCAGCTTAGGGTCTTCGCGAGGCTGCACCGGGAACTAAACCGCCCAGGCGCTGGACCCCGACGGCCCCAAGCAAAAGCTGTGCGGCCCGGAAGCCAAGAGCTTTACCTCCAGGAGGTGGCGGAGAGAGCCGGCTCCCGGCGGTTGCCTCCTCTTTGGATCGCGTGGAGGGGCGAGAGCAGGACGCTGGCCGCAGCCCGGGGAAGGGGCTGGGTCTGCAGCGCGCCGTTTCCATAGAGTCCGGACAACACGGCCCCGCCCCGCCCCGCCCCGCCGGCGGCTCTGCAGCATCGGCACCCACAGCCCAAAGCCCGGCCTGAGCGGCTGGGTGGCCCGCTGTTCCAGCTGGGGGCCGAGAAGCCGGGCGGACTACACCCCCATCATCGGGGCTGCACCGGATTCTGGCCAGGTCGGCGATCCTGCTCCTTTGTCACCCTCCAGGGAGCTTGTGACAGGATCCCAGGAGTCGCTATAGTCCTCGAAGCCCCTGACGACGCCGAGCAGGGGAGCCAAACCCCAACAGGGGACTTGGATGCTGAAGCCAGTGTTTGCTTGGTCTCCATTGTAACTTTAAGGCTGTGTGATGCAAACGGGTGGGATTTCTTAATCTTCAGTAAATCCTCCGAATATTTTAATACCTATTGCCAATTTTCACATTACACAAGAGGTACCAAAGCCCAAACAATATCCTTCTTGATAAGTTTTTATTGATTCTGGTCAAAATGCCTTTAAGTATTTATTGTGAAGCCTTTTTTTTTTTTTTTTTAATGTAGATGAACAGTTACCGCCAAGGAAAAATGTTCACAACATGAAAAGTCTGTTAGAAAACTAAATGAATTGTGCTACCTAATTTTTGTAATTTTTCGAGTCCCCTGGTGGCTCAGATGGTAAAGAATCTGCCTGCAATGTGGGAGACCTGAGTTGGATCCCTGGGTCGGGAAGATCCCCAGGAGAAGGGAATGGCTACCCACTCCAGTATTCTTCCCTGGAGAATTTCACTGACAGAGAAGTCTGATGGGCTACAGTCCATGGGATCGAGAAGAGTCAGATACTACTGGGAGACTACACTTTCACTTTAATTTTTGTAAATAAATGTTTAAGAACTCTGGAAGTATGTGAACAAATGTTAAATGGTTTGCTCTGGTAGTACTTTTAAAAAATCCAATCATAAGTAAAAATTTTCTACAGTAAACATGTGTGTGAAGTCGCTTCAGTTGTGTCTGACTCTTTGAGACCCTATGGACTGTGGCCCACCAGGCTCCTCACTCAGTCCAAGGGATTCTCCAGGCAAGGATACTGAAGTGGGTTGCCATTTCCTTCTCCAGGGGATCTTCCCGGCTAAGGGATTGAACATGTGTCTCTTGCATCTCCTGCTTCTCTAGGATCGCCTGCATTGGCAGATGGGTTCTTTACCACTAGCGCCACCTGGGAAGGTAAATACATAACAACCGTATAATAAATAATAAATTTTATTCTAACTAGGTTTTGTTCTAATCCAAGTACCTCATGTTTTTTTCCTGTTGTCTTTTAACATGTTTGTGTGAAAGGATACAAATTAGATAAACTAAAAATTTGTCACCTGAGACCCACATAGAGTTCCTTGACACAAAGGACAAATGAACCAACTGAACAAACAAGGTCAATCTACTGCTCTGTCACTAAGCCACAGGAAACAGCTTTTTCTTTACTCTGTCTCAGGACTCATCCAAGAAAAACATGTCAAATGACAGAGTTTCCTTTTGCTATGTCAGACCTTAGGATGCTCTTTCCCCTGGAATCCCTATCCGCTTATCCCAACAGAAAAGTTTTGAAGGGTGCATTTAATGTTCTGGTGACTTTGTCATTTTTAAAAGGGGTATTAAAAAGATGATTAGATAAAGTGACCAAAATTCTTTCAACTCAGAATGCCAAAATTTACTGAAATTGAGATTTTTAAAAAACAGTGTTCAGTGGGTCCCTGCCCTCCCCCGTCTCCATTTAGGTGCTTGTTTCTGTGGCCTGGAAACAAGGTGGAAGAAGCATGGGCCTATTCTACAAGGTGAAGGCAAGTGAGCTATAAGTGGATAAACAAAATGTGGTATATCAATACAACAGAATGTGATTCAGCCAGGAAAAGAAGTATTGATACATGCTACAACATGGATGAAACTTGAAATCTTGAAAACATTATAGGGAGTTAAAGAAGCCAGTCACAAGAGCTGTGTATGATATAATTCTATTGATAGAAAATGTCCAGAATTGGCAAATCCATGGAAACAGAAAGTAGATTACTGTTGCCAAGAGCTGAAGGGTTTGGGAGATAGGGAATGACTGCTAATGAGTTTCTGAGGTGATGAAAATGTTCTAGCTAGAATTAAATTATGGTGATGAACGCACAATTCTGAATCTACTAAAAACCAATGAATTACACACTTTAAAAGGGAAAATTTTATGGCATATGAATTATTTCAATAAAGTTATTTAAAAGCTAATGTTAGTATTAATAAGCTACTGACTGCTGAACATTACTGGTGTCAACTATCGTGCTAAGGATCTTATACATACATGTTTTACTTCCTCATTACAACCATTACAAGTTGGTTATTAACCACATTTTTCTAGATTAAAAAAAAAAAACAGGAACTGAGTAAACACACATGAACCTAAAGCTAAGGAGCAGAATGGAGATTCAAACCTAGATCTAAGTAAGATCAAAGCCCATGCTGTTTTTCATTATATCAATATTTAAATGTGCACAAGGTGTAAGGTTTGCAAGAAAGGTACAGAACCTCAACTTTCTAAATACAGTTTACCCTTGGAGGATTGAGCCAGCCCTTGTATTCCCAGACTGAAGACTGTAAGTTGATCTAAAACAGAGAGACTATTTTTAATTTAAAACAATCACTTTATTAAAAATAGCAAATTTCACAAATATTCGTTCAACATTTTGTTGTCACTGGCCACTGGAAAACACACCAGGTGTGTGTACCGATTGTCTAATGTAAACTGAAGCTGGGCTGCCACAAAAAGCCTGTGCATCATCAACTTATCAACAGTGGAATAAGTTTGATGAGCTCAGGAAGGATAAATCCTTCAGCCCCATCAACAACATTTAGCACAGTGCATTTCAAGTATAAACCCATAAGGCAACAATATTAAGCATAGCAGCAAAAGCTCTGTATCACATTTCCTGATTAAGCCTTCAACAAGACCTAGACCTCCAGTTAGGTGAATTATGGCAAGTCAAGTTTACTAAAAGCAGCATGTGAAAGCAATCACTGTATATGCACTTTAATTACTTTAATTCCTTATTGTGAAAGATGATTCTGCTACTGGATTCAGCTGGAAAAGTAAAGAGTGCTGCTTTTCTTCAAACCACGAGAAAGCAACTGAATTTCATTTTAGCTGGTGGAAGTATTTGGAACATCTTGTGCATCTGCCAAATGGAGTTTTTGTCTGAATTCATCAGTTAAGAACATTTTCATTCTCTAATGAGTACTTCTTTTACATTTCTGGAAATTACATTCAAGAGCTAAGAGACAGAGGTATTAGAAAAAGAAATATGTTTAAACAGAAAGTGCCTATGCTGTTATTGAGGAACTTGGATGTGGTTAAGATGGTCTTTAAATGTAGTGAAGTATTTTACTATGTCTAGAATTTGAAGACTTAAAAGAAAGTCACTGATTCAAGACTATGTTCCTGGTTCTAAGAGAGCACAAAATGACTTTAATGCAGCAAGAATCATCTCCATGTTAAATATGAAAACTTAACTGGATTAACAAAATTCACTTGAGAAGACAATACCACTTTATGATCCTTGGGAAGATAATTTCTTTTCGAAAGTCCAAAAGAATAAAATAGAAGAAAATCATCATGGTTCTAAAATCTTTTCTATAATCCTCCAACCTATTCTTCAAGAAGACTGGAAATAGGATAGAATTCCTGCAAAATGTATTCCCTATCGTTCTAATCACTGCCTTTCATTTTCCTCTTTCACCTATATGATCCACTTACCACCTGGTTTTCAAGACCCAGTTCAAACAATGATCTGGACATCCTGTGGATAACTAAATGCTAGCAATACACGTGTAGCAGATGTTTGCAAAAAATGTACAGACATGAGCTCTGCTGTCAAAGATATTCTCGGTCGGCTGGAAGGTTGAAATTTAACACATATAAGATGAAATAAGGCAGAATGCTAGTCTGAGGTACAAACAAAATGCTTTATGAATGTGGTCAGCTTGAGTGTTATTGGACAAGGAGAAAGGGGAGGCCAGAGTAACTCTAGGTAGAAAGTACAACCTGAACAAAGGCATTAAGGTGAGCATGAATTTGAGCATCCAGAGAACTAACTTGATGGGAATGAAAAATAATGAAAAATGTAACAGGATGAATATGTTGTGATCAAATTATTGAGAGCCTTTAAAAAGTCTGACAGTGAAAAATTTGGTAAGAAACAGGAATGGCAAGATAAAAGTGATGTTTTAGGAAGAATAACTTTTAATGGCAATGTCTAAAGTCTACAGTAGTACTGTCCAACAGAAATATAATGAAAGCAACAGATATAGTTTTTAAAGTATAATTATTTATATTAATAATTAGGAAATTATTTCACAAGTAATCTTTATAAAAACATTAAGATACTTTGCATCCTTCTTCTCAGTCTAAATCTTTGAAATTAGGTGTGCACATTACACTTAGAGCATATTTCAATCCATATTGGACACAATTCATGTGCTCAGTAGATAACCTGGCTAGTGGTTCTCATATTGAACAGTGCAACTCTAGAGTTTCTAGAGAACAGAAATTTGAAATATTATAGAATCAGGTGATGAGGGTAGAGAATGAAAGAATATAAAACAGAACTGGTAATGCCTGACAACTAACTGTAATTAAGAGATAGCAAGTAATTTCATGTCCCTGTCCAGTTAAATGGCAGACAGTGCCATGACTGATTAGCAATATCTGCTACAGTCATAGAAAGGATTTTTAAATAATCTTGAACATTAAAAAACTAGGGGCGCTGATGACAGGGCTATGTTTGACCACTTATCATCATTCTTAGCAGGCAGAGACTTTTCTACTTGTTCTGTCAGGGACTGTAGCCTTTTCTTAGGCTCTCTAAATAACTAATAAAAATTATTCAATCCTATCTATTGCTCAGCAAATAATAAACTGCTCTTTCTTCTGTATGTAGATTCCAGAAAACACTGCTCACAGATATCCAGGGATATATTTCAATTACCTAAAATTTTTGGGAAGATATTTTAATTATTTTTTTCATAATATATATGGAGGGGAAGAAATACATAAAAATGATTTTCTTCCCTCTCCTTCTCTCTTTTCCAAAGCCCAATACCCTGTAGATTAGAAACCAGTTTTTCTATGTGATGTTCAAATCCCAATACTTTTTTTTCAAATGTGTCCTAAGTTCAGCTTAACAACTGGAACATAATATAAAGGATAAAAAGAAGACTGCATTGCACCCACCTTCCCCTATTTAATGTCCCAAAATAGTTGAATGCACCTCATTCTGGTGCTCCTAAAAGTTGTTAACAATGAAACATCGTTTCACACCTCGCTTTGAGAACCATCTCTAATAGGTGACCCTTACTTAAGACTAACCAACTTCTGCCTCCCCCATTCAGCTGGGCCTAAGGGGTGACCAGTCACTTTAAGGCAGAAGTAGTATGCATTCTGCCAATGAGACCCACTGCTTTGGAGTCTTTATCTGTAGTTGTCTCTCTTTGGATTTGTCATTCATGAGTTGGACTCAGGGTTACCCAAATGTCCAAGTGTACGTACTCAGGAAGGCACTCAGATGTCCAAGACGATCTGCTTATTTAACTTATAAGCAGAGTACATCATGTGAAATACCAGGCTGCATGAATCACAAGCTGCAATCAAGACTGCCAGGAGAAATATCAACAACCTCAGATATGTAGATGATACCACTCCAATGGCAGAAAGCAAAGAGGAACTAAAGAGCCTCTTGATGAGGGTGAAAGAGGAGAGTGAAAAAGCTGGCTTGAAACTCAACATCCAAAAAAACTAAGATTATGGCATCTGGTCCCTTCACTTCATGGAAAATAGATGGGAAAAAAAGTGGAAAGAGTGATAGATTTTACCTTCTTGGGCTGCAAAATCACTGAGGACAGTGACTTCGGCCATGAAATTAAAGACACTTGTTCCTTGGAAGGAAAGCTACGACAAACCTTAGACAGTATAGTAAAAAGCAGAGCCATCATTTTGCCTACTAAGGTCCGTATAGTCAAAAATATGGTTTTCCTAGCAGCCATGTACAGATGTGAGAGTTGGACTATAAAGAAGGATGAGCACTGAAGAATTCATGCTTTTGAATTGTGGTACTGGAGAAGACTCTTGAGAGTTCCTTGGACAGGAAGGAGATCAAACCAGTCAATCCTAAAGGAAATCAATCCTGAATATTAATTGGAAGGACTGATGCTGAGGCTGAAGCTCCAATACTTCGGCCACCTGATGTAACGAGCCAACTCATTAAAAAGACTCTGATGCTGGGAAAGATTGAAGACAGGAGGAGAAGGGGACAACAGAGGATAAGAAGGTTGGATTGCATCACTGACTCAATGGACATGGGTTTGAGCAAACTCTGAGAGACAGTGAAGGACAGGGAAGCCTGGCATGCTGCAGTCCATGGGATCACAAAGAGTCTGACATGACTTAGTGACTTAACAAAAACAACAACTGATTATAGAGAGGAAAACTTGGAGGGGAAAGTGTGATTACAGAGAGAACATTTATTAATGATGAGGAAATTAAGGTTGCCAGGCTTTGCTCAAGGTTACAGTTGCTTACCAAGATTTGAAACCAAGCAATCCAAAGCCCATGTTCTTGTACTCTACCACCATGCCTTGTTTAAATGTGGGGGTTGAACTGAGGAAGTTGGTGAGACAAGTAAGTCTAAATATTTAACAAAAACTCAGATAAGAGGATAGCAATTCTGTGTCATAAGCATATAAGAAAGGATATAAAGCATAGAATATGAAGCTTAAAACAAATATAAAAGGGACTTCCCTGGTGGTCCAGTGGCTAAAACCCCACACTTCCAATGCAGGGACCTGGGTTCAATCCCTGGTCAGGAAACTAGATCCCACATGTTGCAACTAAGACCCAGTGCAGCCAAATAAATAAATAGATAAAAATATTTTTATAAAAAGAATATTAAAAAAGAACTAGGAACTACCCCTAGTGAAAAACCTCCTAATTAACTCATATCTTACCCCTGTATTAAAGTCTTTCTTGACAATGATATCTCACATCCATATCTCCCTACAGTTTATGTGGCTTCTTAAAACTGTATTTTCTTCATCTATAAAATGAAGGGTAGAACCACCTACTTCCTACTTTCAAGGTAGGATCAAATGAGATAATGCATGTAAAATGCTTCATATAATACTTGGAGAATAACAGGTATTCAATAAAGGTTAGATATTAGTTACTACTACTGGATTTATATATATCTTCCTATTTCTTCATTGTTGTTATTATACAATTTAGCAATTAGAAATAGTACATTTTATAGCAATAATAGCAAAATACTTTTAAAATATATAGTCTATAACATATAGTTTGGAAATTTTCATATACACATCATTACATGTAGCAATTACCTCAAATTACAGAGGACACTCTAAGATGTTAAACAATCTACCAAAATTTACATTAGCAAAATGTGGAACCAAATTTTGAAAATCAAATCTCTTGACTCTATAACCAGTATCCTTACCATTATCTCATTATTTGGTTCAAAGAGATGCCTTACTTCATTTTCTTTTATTCTTACATACCTCATATTGTGCCTATCACTACATTCAAAAATACAGTTTAAAAAGTTCTTGAAATAACTGCTCTAAATTAGAATGTCAAAACATGAATATTTTACATGTGCCTCGGTGATTTTAAGTTAACCTCATTATACACCTTTTTTAATGCATCTAATTCTAACATTAAATTTACTGTAGTCTATTATGTCTGCTATCCCACTTCCATTTACCTTAAGAGTCTAAGATTCAAAATAATGTATATGGCAACTAGGCTAATTCTTAATTCTTTTGATTTCTTAATTCTTATATTCTTATAAGAATTCTTATATTCTTAATTCTTATATCTTATTTCTTAATTCTTATTCTTTAAAATATTTAAAATTTTGTTTTAAAATTCCAAAAATAATACAAAGCAAAGCACAAATGATAGAAAAACAAATTTTAAGCATGCAAAACAATTAGGAAATTCCATTTAGAAACCAAAAGGAAAAAGAGATGGCCCCAGTAAATAATAGTAGGTTTCTTCACTTGATTAGTACTATTCACCAAAAATTACAATCTGTAAACTTTTCACTGCTGATACTAAGCAAAGGATACATGGAAGAATTCAATTCTTCTAGCTGTAAACACAAAGCAACAAATTTAATTTTCATTTTTATAACATAAATATCACAAGTAGATAATTGTTAATCAGATATTAAAGAAATTATTTCTCATTTAAACTTTCTTTAAATAAAAAAGCAAAAGATTAAAGAACTTTCTAAAACTTTTTAGACTGAGAAAGTCACTTAAAATAATAATAAAGTAGCTTTAGTATTTATGAAATAAGAATATGAGAAAAGAGTTAAAACCATATGATAAAAAAGAAGCTTTATAAGTATTCTTAAAACCATTCTTAACTATAATCATCTCTGATAGTTTTTAAAAGAAAAAAGTTGCCATTTTAATGATCAAAATCTTTAAAAACTTTATGGATTACAAAAAGATTTCACATGATACTCAGCTTTTAGTAGCAGGTAGAATTAACCATCCCTATTTTACAGAGAGAAAAATCTGAGTTACAAAAACATTAAATTGCCCAAAGTTATACAGTTCTATGGAGACCCTGGACTAAATTACAATAAACACCAAATGTATATGCAACTACCGCCTGAGTAATTAATACAAAATGTATTAATCATGCCAGGATCTTTTGAGATACTATCTTTTATATCTTAAGATCCTTTATATATGTACAGAAGCAAATATTTTCACTTTTAGATTTGCCAGCATCTCAGAAAATATGCTTAGATGTAAATATAATTTCCTTTGAATAAATTTCTTTTAAAAAAGAGTATATGTTGCACTAAGTGAAAGAATCCAGACATATATAGTCACATATTTTATGATTTCCATTTATATGAAATGTGCAGAGTAGGCAAATCTATAGAGACAGAAGATAAATTGGTGGTTGCTACGGGATGGTGAGAGGGGAGAATGGAGAGGTATAGGCTTTCTTTCTGGAGTGATGAAAATGTTCTGAAATTAGATGTGGTAATGTCTGCACATCTTTGTGAGTATACTAAAAATCACTGAATTTACACTTTAAAATGATTACCATGGTGAATTTTATCTCAATAAAAATTCTGACTAAAAAAAGAATTAAAAAAAAGAGGACGGTACTCACATCAGACAGAAGCCTCTCCAGATTAGAGTCACTGGCTGCTTTTCTCTTATCCTCGGGAAGTTCTTCTAACTCCCCATAGAGCTCCAAGTTCAAGCGAGCTAATTTCTCCTGCATTCCCCGAACATGTTCCATCTGTTCAATGGAACATTCATTTCCTAGGGGAACATTCCAGAACATTAATAAAGATTAGGATAGGTTAAACTAACTGTCTTGAGGAAAAACTTCTAAAGTCTAGGTACATAAAATAAATCAGTTTTCTTTCTTTTGTAAATTACATTGTAATGACTGCCTATTTTCTGTGTAAATTATAAATCAAATCCCTGATCAAGAAAACAACAATCTAGAACATGATCAGGCATTAAAAAATTATATAGAAAAATTTTTTTAAGTAAAAGAATGCTTTTAGCTAAAAAAATTTTTTTTAAATAGTAATATCATATATAGAAGTGTTAACACCATCTATTCATGTCCTAGTTGACAAATACCATTAGAATTAAGTAACCCAGCATTTTATAATAATCTGAGTGAAATTAAGAGTCTTATAAGAACTTCAGCCATGAAATTCTTGAAAATCAGGACTCATGAACAATAAACAAGTTTAGGCTTCAAAAAAAATAATCGAGTGTTTCTAAATTGAAAACTAAGTCTAAAATATTTTAATTGACAAAGAATGTCCCTGTTGTTTGTTACACTTTCAAGAGACCTAATCCATCAACAGCAATCCTACTTTAACATTTCGACTAATCAACCCTTGTTAAAAAAATCTTTTCTCCTGAAAGTTTAAAAAGCAAATTATATCCCATGACAAATGCAATCTAGGATGATTGCATTTTATGCCTCTGGACTTTTTAATTAAAAAAAAAACTGACACTTTAAAAAGGAATGACAAATACATGCAGAAAATATGATGCCAACATCTTGAGAAGAAAAAGAGTGGAAAGAAACACTGTGGATTACCGAAGGCTTGGAGTTTTCCAGAGTGGAAGTCATTTAAAAGGCTGAGGAGGCCCCTTTCCATTTCTTGGACATCGGAGACATCGGTGAGGAAGGAGTGCTGGATTGGGGTTGACTGGGCACCTTTGCCTTCTCCACCCTGAGGTTTGGCCTTTTCTTTCGTCACTCTGTTAAAAGGATGCAATAATAAAAATTAATTGCATATGATTATCTTTAAAAAGAGATAATTCTATTTTTTCAGGTTGTTCTAGATTCAGCAAAATTAGTGAGTTAAATGGAATTTCCATAAAAACAAGACATAAGGATAAAAACAATACTAAGTAAAACCAGTCATTTCAAGGCAGAAACCAGAAGAACAGGCTGTGAAAATCTCAAACAAATGTAAACTAGGACTATTAAGGTATATACAAATTTTGAGTAACATATCTTTGTGCTCAGCCGCTCAGTCGTGTCCAACTCTTTGCGACCCATGGACTGTAGCCTGCCAGGCTCTTCTGTCCTTGGAATTCTCCAGGCAAGAATACTGGAGTGGGTTGCCATTTCCTCCTCCAGGGGAAATTCTTTTCCTCCAGTATCTAATTCTTTAGATATGCAATAAATAAATAAATAACTGAAAAGAGAATTAGTAAGTCTTCTTACTAGCATTATGTTTCATATTTCACTTCTCAGGAAACATTCTGCTTTCTCATCTAAACTTTATCCCAGTTGTTCCCCGAACTATGGGTTGTCCAGTAAGTGGTTATGGGGCCCCCACTCTGTAGCTGACTTGGTGCCAGATACTGAGTACATGAACATGCGCAGGACATCAGTTAGTGTACTGAAGCGTGCCCAGTCTTCGGAGAAAGACAGACATAAATTCACAATCATAATGTGATGAAGTGCTAAAATCTGTTACCATCCTTGAGTCCCCCAGCTTCCTATGTTCCCATGTGCAGGCAGGAAGTCCTATAGATTATATCCATAAAGCTCTCTACAAGCTCTCTAGTTCTCTCCTTCTCCACTGCTACTATTCTTTGAATGATTCCAACAGCTTCCCAACTGGTCTCCCTGCCTGTGTCTTGTCTGAATCCCCCTTCCTTGCCCACAGAGCAGTCAAGTCAGTTTTAAAAAGTAAAATCAGATCATATAATTGACTTAATTCAAACCCTTCAGTAGGCCAATAACTTTCAGGAATCCTATTCTCTCTTGTTCTGTTGATGCTCCAGACATTCTGAATCTCTTTTGCTTCCTAGAAATCCGTTCTCTCATCTGCTTTCAGCTAATCCTCTGCCTACATTAGCATCTTTCCCCAGCCCCCCACTGCCATCTTTGCCAGGCTACTTCCCACACATCCTTTACATGTGATTTCCTCCGGAAGGCCCTTTCAGAACCCTTAGTAGAGATGATTCTTATTATACATGTCTAGCATATCCCAGGCTCCCAAACACTTGAGTGATGGTGCTACACACATTGAGATATGGGAGCAAAGAGAAAGAACAGTTCATTCAGCCTAGGGACGGCAGAGGAAACTTCTGAAAGGTGGTATGTGAGTGAAGGCTCAAAGACTAAGTGGGAACAGGGATTACTTTTATAACCCCAACACATGCTACAGATCCTGAAGTACACATATACTGCGTACTCAACTAGTTTCTGCATAATGTTGCGTGAAGACATCTTCCCCACAACTCTACTCACTACAAATTTGGGTCAGATGAATAGGGTGGGCTGTGGGTGTGGGGGGAATGTGGCAAGACAAACTAATTCTCTTGAAATCAATGTAGAACACATGGGCTGTGGAGAGTAGGTCAGTAACAGTTCTTCACAAAGCAAGATTTGTAATTTTATATTACAAATGATGATATTAGATATATATACATATATTAGATGATATATGGTATTAGAGTGCTACTCTAGTGCTGTCCAAGACCTGTACCATCCCTATTACCTGTGAGCTTACTAGAAATGCTTATCTGAAGCCCCATCCCAGACTAACTGATTCAGAAACTACATTTTAAAATGATCCCCAGGAGATTCATACTCACATTAAAATCTGAGATAAACTGCTACAGAATATAAGGTCTTGGTGTAGCAAATTGTTTTTCTTTCAAACTGGAAGCTTTATCCAAGTGTTTTGCATCAGTTCATCATTTAACAACCCTCTCAAAAAAGAAAATATTAATCTGTCCCTTCCTACTTCAGGTTTTTTGGTCATGTCATGCTGTCTCACTTTATTTTAAAATAATTCAATTAAAAAGTACCCACTGAAATTACACTTTGTGCCAAGGCCCACTCTAAATACTGTGTGGCACATAAACCCCAGGCCTCAGGAAGCCTACATTCTAGAATGGTGTATAGGAATAAAAGTACCAGGTAGAAAATGACAATGAGCTACAAATAAACTGATGCAAAAATTTGGAAAAAGGAGTGATCTTGCAAATCTCTTGGCCCTCTTTCTCCACCAACCATAACCATATTCAAAATCTGACTCTAAATTAAACTCCTCCAGAAGGAAAACTCCTTTCTAGTCGGATAATGTACTTAAAAGAAGCCCTTATAACTCCTGTTGTTTTTCATTTAGTCCTTATTGGAATGTTCTTTTCCAAATGTCTCTGGCTATGTCTCTTTGGCTTCCTCAAAGAGTGTAAGATCATCACCAAGACAGTCCTCTTGTCTTTTGTGTAAATCTAGCAGCTACAAAGTGTCACAGTGTTACTTCCTTAACTGACTCTCATGATGAACTTGCAACTGGAAGTTTATTTAATCATAATTATCTAAAGGATGGAGGTTATGAAGTGCTTTTTCTCTAAAGATATTATCTTGCTTTCCAAATATCTAGCACTACAAAATACATATATGCAGCAGTAATATGTAACATATTCAAACTTGTCCCCCGTTTCCTTTCAAGTCTTAAGACAAATGATGTTCACCAAATGTTAATAATGATTACTTCCAGGTGGTGGAATTTTAGTGTTCTTCTGTTCTTTGAATTTTTCCTGTGTTTGAATATTTACAATAAATACAAATCATTTCTATTAAAACAATGAATTCATTATTTAAAAAAAAAACTACTAAAGCACAAATATTCAGTTTAAAAAACCACCACCACATATCTCTTTTCCATTTCTGGCTAGCTCATCAACTTTGTCTACAAGTTCTCTTGCTCTGTATATTTTAATATGAGACAAAGAGCCTTAAAGCCAATCATTCATTCTGCATTTTCTAATCTCTGTACACTGTAACCTTCATAAAATTTTTTCTAAATCACATATAGTATGTGCCTCAAAAGTCAAACCAAGATAAAAATGTTATAAGATTGAGTGGATTTAGTATTTACTTTAATAGCATTTTGCTATAATAATGTAAAAGAAAAGAAGTCACCTTTTTAACTTTGGTCGCTGTGAAGTTGACTGGGATGCAGGATTTGAAAACCCCGTGCTTTTACTAACTGGAATGGCATTTTTTTTGGTATTAACAACCTGAGTAGAGTGGGCACTAAAAGACTTAGGACTTCTCCTCTTCATTTTGCGCTCCTCCATTGTTTTAAGTTCCTTATTGCACCCAGGCCAGCTTCTTATGACCTAAGGAAATACAGCAGATTTATACACATATGCTAGAAGATGCCAAAATGAAAGGGGTTCAAAGACCCACTTTACAGGCTGAAAGATGATCAAGAATTTCAGAGATCATTAAAGAAAGTTAGAAAAAGGATCCTTGAGCTTCATTTACTAAATACACAGAAGCCCTAACCAAAACTGCCTGTTAGACAAAAAATTTTGTTCATCATTTTACTAATTCATCCTACAAATATTTACTCTCTTCCACGTCAGACACTATGTTGGGCATTAGTGAGACAGTACTGAGCAACACAAAGTCCTTGCCCTCAAAAAACCTATATTGTTATAGAAGGGGTATGACACCTAAACACCAAACAAATCATTCCGCCTGCCTCAAGCCTAAGGTGGTCTTTAGGTTTCCCTTCTAAAACATATTCTTTGAAAAAGGAGCTAGATTCAAACAGATGTATAACTGACATAGGTACCTGCATTTTAACTAGCAACCAGAAACCTTATTTCAATTACCACATAGAAATTCAGTTTCTCCCAAAAGATAATACTGATTCTATTTCCTTGACCAAAAACTGTTCTGTAAAGTTAAACTTGTTCCATGACTATTTTGAATTTACTTTCTCTATCTATTTCCAAGGAAACATGAAATTTTATTATATACATTTAGTTTGCCAATATAAAAAAAGTTCAGTTCAGTTGCTCAGTTGTGTCCAACTCTTTGCAAACCCATGGACTGCAGCACACCAGACTTCCCTGTCCATCACCAACTCCCAGAGCTTGCTCAAACTCATGTCCATCGAGTCAGTGATGCCATCCAACCATCTCATCCTCTGTCATCCTCTTCTCCTCCTGCCTTCAATCTTTCCCAGCATCAGGGTCTTTTCAAATGAGTCAGTCCTTCGCATCAGGTGGCCAAGGTATTGGAGTTCCAACTTCAGCATCAGTTCTTCCAATGAATATTCAGGACTGATTTCCTTTAGGATTGACTGGTTGGATCTCCTTGCAGTCCAAGGGATTCTCAAGAGTCTTCTCCAACACCAGAGTTCCAAGGCATCAATTCTTCAGCACTCAGTTTTCTTTACAATCCAACTCTCACATCCATTCATGACCACTGGAAAAACCATAGCCTTGACTAGACAGACCTTTGTTGGCAAAGTAATGTCTCTGCTTTTTAATATGCTGTCTAGGTTGATTATAGCTTTTCTTCCAAGGAGCAAGCGTCTTTTAATTTCATGGCTGCAGTCTCTCATTGTTTTCATTGTTTCCCCATCTATTTGCCATGAAGTGATGGGACCAGACACCATGATCTTAGTTTTTTTTATGATCTTAGTTTTTTTAATGTTGAGTTTTAAGCCAACTTTTGCACTCTCCTCTTTCACTTTCATCAAGAGGCTCTTTAGTTTTTCTTTGTTTTCTGCCATAAGGGTGGTGCATCTGCATATCTGAAGTTATTGATATTTCTCCCGGCAATCTTGATTCCAACTTGTACTTCATCCAGCCTGGCATTTCACATGATGTACTCTGCATATAAGCTAAAAAAGCAGGGTGACAATATACAGCCTTGATGTACTCCTTTCCTGATTTGGAACCAGTTTGTTGTTCCACATCCGGTTCTAACTGTTGCTTCCTGACCTGCATACATATTTCTTAGGAGGAAGGTCAGGTTGTCTGATATTCCCATCTCTTTAAGAATTTCCCACAGTTTGTGTGATCCACAGAGTTAAAGGCTTTGGCATAGTCAATAAAGCAGAAGTAGATGTTTTTCTGGAACTCTCTTGCTTTTTCAATGATCCAACAAATGCTGGCAATTTGATCTTTGGTTCCTCTGCCTTTTCTAAATCCAGCTTGAACATCTGAAAGTTCACGGTAATGCTGGCAATTTGATCTTTGGTTCCTCTGCCTTTTCTAAATCCAGCTTGAACATCTGAAAGTTCATGGTTCACATACTTCCAAGAAAGGCAATGCCAAAGAATGTTCATTTAAAAAGTTACACTATGAAATTACAGTTGGTTTTTCCAGAGAGAATACATATGAAAGTGAAAGTTGCTCAGTCATGTCTGACTCTGTGACCCCATGGACCCATGTAATTCTCTAGGCCAGAATAGTGGAGTGGGTAGCCTTTCCCTTCCCTTCTCCAGGGGATCTTCCCAACCCAGGGATCAAACCCAGGTGTCCCGCACTGCAGGTGGATTCTTTACCAGCTGAGCCACAAGGGAATTTACCCAGTACTTTCCCTTAACTTTATGTATTAACCAGCTTTATTTTCCTAATAGCCACCTATCTAAAAACATCCTTCTACATTTCCTTTTTACTTATGCATAAATTCAACTCTTCCTAATTATATTGTTTCATGTATCATAAGATGAGAAATGGTTACTTGTCTCATCGTATGGCAAAAAGCCTTAGGAGCATTAGGTCTTGACTATGCTGTGTTGAATTTAATCATTCTATGACCATTCAATGGAGAAGGAAATGGCAACCCACTCCAGTATTCTTGCTTGGAAAATCCCATGGACAGAGGAGCCTGGTGGGCTATGGTCTATGGGGTCTTAGACACAACTTAGCAACTAAACAACAATGACCATTCAAAAAGACTCAAATACATTGATATCACTCCTAAAGTAATTACTTGAGAATTTTAATCAAAACAACTTTTGTGTGTGTGTGCTACTAGCACTGTTATTAAACCAATGAACTCAGTTTATTCCGCTGATTCTAGACAATCATAACTGGAGCTAAACTGCCAAATAACCAAAGGCTGTAAAGGAAAGGCTGTATTGCCCAGTCTGTAAGCGCAGAGAACAAACTGCTTAAATCTTGGTTAACGGTTCTTCCTTTAAGCATTCTCAGAAACAGAACAGACCTTCTGGGGTTGGTTCGGCATGCAACACAAGTTAAATGTTTAAAAAATAACTGAACACAGAAGATGGGATATCAGTTCTTCAGAGGCAAGGATCTTATACATTTATGCTACATACAAACACACTGGTTTTTTAATTTAATGATGCTTATATACAGTTGGTGATACAAGAAGAAGAAAAAAAGAAAACTAGGAAGTAAAGCAACGCAAATAAACCAAGAGTGGTCTAAACTAAGATGTTCTGAGGGGGAAGGGCTCGAAAATTACCCGTGTTGGGAAGGTAACATCACTTCTACAAGAGCACCAAAATTCCTCCTGTATACCAAGCAGCAAGGACCCTTTCAGAAAAGACCTTCACAGAACACAGCTCGTAGTCTTTTGAGAGCCAGGAACTCACAGCCTCCAAGAAAGACCACGAGGAGTCTCTCTAGACTTCACCTCATTTCCCTTCCGCAATCAGCCGTCACGGAGACCCTTCACCGCCCAGAATCCAGTAGTGGCCAGAGACAGTGATGGGAGGGGCCTACAAGGGACACTGCGGAGGTGCCTTTGTTTCCACGTCATACCTGAGGAGAAAGGGGATCGCAGTTCTCCTCACCCTGCAAAGACCCCGGGGCCTCTGAAGCCACCGCCGCAGCCGCCGATGCTACCGCTGCAGCTCGAGCCGGGGTCACATCCCGGACCTCGCGCCTCCACAGCGCTCTTTGTTTACGGAAGTGACGTAGGAGGCAGAGCCTCCGTGCCCGAGGCGGGCGCCCCGCCTCTTCCTGAACCACCTGTGCGCTCCCTTCTACGGCGCCGGCATCACATTGCTTCCCTTATCCTGCCTTCAACTGTAAGTTCGACGAGCACGGAAAGGAAGACACATAGACGGGCTTTTATTTGGGGCTCAATGGCCCAGAAGCGGGGAGGATAAGGAGGGTAGGTGTGAAGGCAAGAACCGGAAATATACCTTTTCCGGAAGCTGCCCCGCCCCCTCAGTGAGTGTAATCTCCCACGCACTACAATTCCCAGCAAGCTGTTCGAACAAGCTTGGAGGCGGAACCAGAGTGTCGCCATAGCAACTGTTCTGGATTGTTTCTGGAACATCACCAGGATCAGTCCGGATCAGTTCGGTTCAATTCAGTTCAGTCGCTCAGTCGTGTCCGACTTAAAGTAAATCAGTTTTGGTTGGGAGGCAGCGTGAAAAACCGTGATTCTGTTTAGCGACCCTGATGCTGAGCCCTTAAATGGAATTCTATTACTGCTACTATTACTTTTAGTCATTTGACACGTTAACTGTAAACCTCACTAAAGTCTATAAGGTAGGTGTTAGAATCTGTGTTTCGAAATGAAGAATATGACAATGAAAAAGGTTGGTAAATCCACGTCTCTCTTTCACCAAGGCTGTTCCCCTCTACACATACTGCCTCTGGAGAAGGAATTGAGAACTGAGAGAGATAGAACTCTCCTAAGTGAGGGGCGAATCCGTTTTTCATTTCCTAGTCTGGATAGCCTTCTCCGTGTGGGGGATGGAGATGGGGAGGTTTTAGATTCATAAACTGTTAGACTGAAGAGACGAGAGAGTAGCACTTAACTTCTCCCTCATTGCTAGTGAGGAAACTGTTATCTGGCATCATATCCATGCCAGACACGCAAAGCAAAGATGAACGCAGTTATCCTGGTTTCTAGTTTTACATGAATACTATTATATTTTGTATATTGATCTACAACTTGACTTGCCACCCAATTGTGTGTTTTTTGAGATCTTTTTACATGAATACAGAAGGCTAGACTTCATTTGTCTTAATCATACCGTATTCTATCAAATATGCTTACTCCAAATTCTTTGAGAATTCCCATAATGGTGGGTGTTTTTGTTTTCCCATTTTTTGCTGTTACAAGCAATGCTGTAGAGTGTGATCTTCTCAATATCTGTTCTCAGTAACTCAGCTCATCTCTGAATTGTCTTATCTGTATGAGCAGAGCTTATAAACAGGTTTAATTTTGAGCTATTTCAACCCATTTATTTATCATCCCAATAATAAATGGGAAGATCTGACCACACTAGATCTCTACTGTAGGCTGGCAACAGTAGTTCAAGCTCAAGAGCAGCTGACTCTTAGATAAGTTCAGGTGATCTCTGTTTTTCTCTAAGACCCATGCATTTAGTGCCCATCTAAGCCCTGTGGCATTTGCATTTACAACCCCAGATATAACATAAGGGCACAAGAAGGTATTCTTTCAAATTACATAGTTCCATGTTCAAAGTTCTGTATTTAATATCTATTTTGGACAGACACTTGTAAGAAATCAGGGGACATCCATGAACAGGATGGACAAGAGCCCTACAGTCAGAAATCTTATATCCTTGATAAAGGAGACAGACAATAAATTAGGCAAATAAGAGTTTCATTTAGTGATAAGTGCTCTGAAATAACAGCTTAAGATCATAGTTTTTGTAAGGGTTGGGGTACTAAAGGTGGAGTACTGGGGAAGCCCTCCTGAAAAGGCAACTTTGGTGGGGGAGATTGAGATATGAATGAAGAACAGGAGCCAGCCAGCGGGATGAGCATTCTTTGACAAAGCATACACTAAAACCACAGGTCTTTAGGTACAAATGAGCTTGGCGCGTTTGAGGAGGCCAGTGGTCAGGGTGCCTGGATCGTACTGACTTAGGGACAGAGTGACGTGAGACAGAGTCATAGAAGTACAGGGTTTTTTTTGCATTTATTTTTATTAGTTGGAGGCTAATTACTTTACAATATTGTAGTGGTTTTTGCCATACATTGACATGAATCAGCCATGGATTTACATGTGTTCCCCATCCCGATCCCCCCTCCCTAGAAGTACAATTTTGAGTGTGGTTTCTTTTATTTGAAACATAGAGGCTTGAAAGAAATCTTGTTCTTTGAGATGTACTAGATTTTCCTTTATACTTCAGAAATCCCTGCTTTGGATTGTTAAATGCGCACCTTGTATAAATTACTCCAATCAGATACTTTCTTCCCAAAGAGAGTAGATATTTCCAGAATAGGAGCTGTGATCAACAAGACCAATCCCCTCACCCCCCACTAATGTACTCTATAGCATATTTTCAAAATTACTTTTTCTTATGAAAATTTTGAACATGTACTAAAGAAGACATAATAGTATAATGAATCCCCATGCACCCAACATCTAGCTGTTGATTCATGGCCAATCTTGTTTTATTTATATTCCTCCCATGACATTTTCTTCTCCCCAGTAATACACTGAAGCAAATCCCACAGATGACTGAATCTCTAATATTTCAGTATGGATCTTTCAAAAACTTTATCACAATATCACCATTATTCCTAAAACAGCAATAATTGCTTAATATTATCAAACATGCAGTCAGTGTTTAAATTTCCAATAGCATCATGTGTCATAATTTTTTCCACATTTTATTGGCTCAGGAATATTTTTCAGTAAGGTCCTGGGCAATGAGTGGGTTTGGAAGCCACTGTTGTGCATCTTTGTTCGTTGAGCTGCACTGCAGGCAGGCATTATTTTTCCCCTTGAGATTACATTCCAAAGGAAAATGTATCTCAACCCAAATCAAATGGCTGCTCTACCTAGAAAATAGTCACCGCTTTATTGTCCCTTGTGGTTCTTTTAGGAAAGAGATTTTTAAACTTAGAAACCTATCTGTGATTTTTCTAAGGGTTCCTCCGTCTCCTTTTCCTCCTATGCCAGAATGCCCAGGCCAGGATAGGTCAGTCTTAATGCTTCTTTGCATGCCTGGCTCAGGAAACAGCTAGTAAAAAAGGCTTAAAGCAGAAATGAGCTTGCCATATTCGTGGAACTGAAAGAATGCCAGTCAAGGAGAGTGTTCTGGACTTCAGTCTACTCTAAGATGTACATCTTAAGCATTAGTGCAGGTTCCCAAAGTAAACAGAGAGATCCTTTAAATTGTAAGTATTTTACTGCTAGCTACTTTTGTAAAACAAACAAGAGGGTAAACAACAGACATGAAAAGTTACAGACTTAGGCATTTACAAAGCCCTCACATATATGGCCTTTGCTTAATCTGTCTCCCTCAGTAGGCTTTAAGTTCTTTGAGGACAGATATTATTTTTTAGTTTATTTTTGTATCTGAAACACCTTACCTTGTGTATTACATAGAACATGACATAAGGTAAGTACTCAAATGTATGTGTTACAAACAAATGAAGCTCACTGATTTTATTTCTGAAAGTAAAGTCATTCAAAGAATCCTTCTTTAAACCCCAAAGTCCATAGATCTAGGCCCAGTCATAATACCAGTCAGATGGCATCACTAATGCCCAGGCAATTTCTCGTTTTCCAACTGGGCAGTTTGTATTTGGGAACCAAAGTCTTCATACCAAGGGATCTAATGAAGGAACTAATTCTGACACTTTGGGAAGTTGTTGCTTGCCTGAGTGATTATTTTAAAAGCCTAATATTTGGGATAGTTTCTTCCTGTGATTCTACAAAACTAAGGTTTTAATCCAGTTTCATATTCACATGTCCTTTTTAAGGGCAGGAACAGTTAACAGGATTAGTGAGTGGTCATTTGCAAGATATGAGAATAATGCATCCTTCTAGTATCCCTTCTCCAAGTTTTGTCATAGGAGCACTCAGACTTTAGAAGAAGCGCTGTATTATAGACTCAACCAGAAAGCAAAGGATACAATGTACCAGCTAATTAGCTATCTGTATTACAATCATTCCATCAGTTTTCTCTCTTGTTGCTGAATTTTAGTTGAGGCTCAATAGTATTATCATGAAGCAAGATTAGGGTTAGGGTTAGAGAAAGTGGAAGCAGTGACAGATTTTATTTTCTTAGGCTCCAAAATCACAGGGTATTAAAAAGCAGAGACATCACTTTGCTGACAAAGGTTCGTTCATGTAGTCAAAGCTGTGGCTTTTCCAGTAGTCATGTACAGATGTGAGAGTTAGATCATAAAGAAAGCTGAGCCGAAGAATAGATGCTTTTGAATTGTGGTGCTGGAGAAGATTGGAGAAGGCAATGGCAACCCACTCCAGTACTCTTGCCTGGAAAATCCCATGGGCAGAGGAGCCTGGTAGGCTGCAGTCCATGGGGTCGCGAAGAGTCAGACACGACTGAGTGACTTCACTTACACTTTTCACTTTCATGCATTGGAGAAGGAAATGGCAACCCACTCCAGTGTTCTTGCCTGGAGAATCCCAGGGACGTCGGAGCCTGGTGGGCTGCTGTCTATGGGTTGCACAGAGTTGGACACGACTGAAGCGACTTAGCAGCAGCAGCTGGAGAAGATTGAAACTCTTGGACTGCAAGAAGATCAAACCAGTCAATCCTAAGAGAAATCAACCCTAAATATTCACTGGAAGGACTGATGCTGAAGCTCCAGTATTTTGGCTACCTGCAAAGAGCCGACTCATTGGAAAAGACTCTGATGCTGGGAAAGGTTGAAGGCAAAAGGAGAAGGGGGCAGCAGAAGATGAGATGGTTAGATAACATCACCAACTCAATGAACATAAATTTGAGCAAACTCCAGGAGATAGTGGAGGACAGGGGCGTGGAGTGCTACAGTCCATGGGGTCACAAAGAGTCAGACACAACTCAGCAACTGAACAACAACAACAAACCACAAGATTGCTAAGAAATACCTGCAGAGGTGGGTGAAGGAAAAGGAGGAAGCGGGGGCGGAGGTAGTAAAGCAACAAGGAAATTTTAAAATGTTACATAAAGCCTAAACTGTTATCATTCTATCTTTTAAGGAGTTGCTGTAATTCCTGTTAATGGGGGAAATAAACACTTATATAGGGGCAAAAAATAAAGGGTGAGACTCTAGGTAGATGGCCCATATGTGTCATAATACAATAATGAGTGTTGTATATGCACAGGTGGATGTGACACTGAGTTTGGGAATATGAAATTGAATCATTCTGTATAATAAATTGGAGAAAGTTTTTCACTGTGGTAGAGGATGGGGGTGGAGAAGTGTTGCAAATGGACAGCAAAAAAAAAAAAAAAGATGGGAAGAAGAGTCAAAATGATGGGAAGAAGGACCTTAAAAGAGCAAGGAAGGTATTCAATTTATCATTCCTGGTGTGGCTCTAATTACACACACACACACACACACACACACATCCCCCCATGCTTCTTGATGTCAAAATAGGGCTTTCCTGGTGGTCTAGTGGTTAAGAGTCTGCCCTGAAATGCAGTGAGAAGGTTGTGCACCACAACAAAGAGTAGCCCCTGCTCGCTGCGACTAGATAAAGCCCACATGCAGTAATGAAGACCCAGCATAGACAAAAATAAATCAATCTTTAAAAAAAAACATCAAAATGAATCCCCAACAAGTTCAAAGCTTTGGGTAAATTAATCATTATGAAAACCAAGGGGAAAGCATTGTATTCTACATCTTCAGGAGGCTTGATGGAGAACAGGGGCAGCATGTATAGAACACTAAGGCAGTCCATAAACTGAACTATGTCAGATGAAGCAAGAGCTATGAGTCCAAGGTGAACAAGAAAACTGCAAGCCACAGTTTCCCCTGCAATCTTAGAAAGACACGAATTTTCCACCATCTGAAGATTGGAGGTTTATATTAATTTCATTTTAACCTTAAAGGGCAAGAATACCTGGGATGACATCTGGTAATCCCCTGCTCTCTCCCACTCGTTTGTTAGCTGCCTGAAGGAAGAAGCTAGGTCTTCTACAACTTTGTATTCCCAAAGTCTAGCATAGTGTCTGTCATACAGTAGAAACCTAGAAAGTGTTCAATAAAGAATGAATAAATGAGGAGAAAACCAGACTTACATAGTGGCAAGTAGCAGAATGGTATTACTAATCAGGTGTCACCATACTTCAGTGACTAAAGAATTAGAAATGACACTCTTAGACATAACACATCTCTGTCCTCCAGGTGGCAGTATTATCTCATTTAAAATTGAGAATTGCATTTAACTTTTGAGGGAAAAAAACGAATTAAACAGTTCTGAAACTTATTTCTGTAATTGTACTGAGCCAAAATTAGAATTAAAATATACTTACATGAGATTATAGATTTCTTCTCCAGTTTCAGCGCAAATGAGGATTACTGGTAGTTCTCTAATTCAAGCAGTTTCCAAAACCTTGAAGACATCTTCAAATTGGTATACTTTGCATACAAAACACATGTATTTCTTTAAAGTATGGAAATGTGTTGGAGGGGCCAGTTATATGTCTGGAAATAATTCATCGTCCAACAAATAAGGTGACCAGATTAAATACAGGATGGTCAGTTAAACTTGAATTTTAGATAAAGAATACTTTATTCATATAAGTATATCCCATACAATATTGGGGACTGAAAGGGTATTTCTTTATCTGAAAATCATACCTAACTGGTCATCCTATATTTTGCTTTACTAAATCTGACAATCTTACCAACAGATATTTTGTTGTTGTCGTTCTTTCCAAAATAAACAGAACTCCCCCGTCTGCAGGGTGCTGCCGAGTTTCCTTATTTGGAGGGATAAAAAGGAAGTAGCTTGGTCGGGCGGGCTTCCTCACTTTAACTTCACCACTCTTTGTACTCTCCCCATGCAGATCTGAGTTCCTCAGCTGGGTGACTTATCTGCAGGAAATTGACCCCTCAAGCAAGTACAGATGGTAGAAACTGAAGTGGTGATTTTATACAAACACTTTTTTTTTTTTTAATAGCACATGTGATTCTGTTTGCAAATGCCAAACCGTGAATAAGTGAGATTCTAGATCCTGTCACCTCTAATACTTTTCAGAGGTACCAGATTTACAGCAACTCTGGCAACAGAAATAGGTAAATTGCTTATGAAATAAATCCTGTTTCACAAAAGTAAAGACTTTTCTGGTAAATTCAATCATATGTTATAGTTTTATGTATATTTGCATTTTCAATATGAGCATTCCCTATCTTCTAGATAAAATGTGCTTTAAAATGTCATTTATAAAAATTTCTGAATTTAAGCTTTCCATAGAAACAATACTATGAGTGGTAGATCTTCAGTTTACCTAGTAAAAGTGTATTTAATTATGTGACTGAAAAAAAAAATTATGTGACTTAACCACTGTATTTGTAGTTTAAAAGTTTTTTTGTTTTTTTTTTTTTAAGAGTGGTTATGATAATAGTTGGGGCTTCCCTGGTGGTTCAGATGATGAAGAATCTGCCTGTAGTGCAGGAGACCTGGGTTCCATCCGTGGGTTGGGAAAATCCCTTGGAGAAGGGAATGGCCACCCACTTTAGTATTCTTGCCTGGAGAATTCCATGGACAGAGTAGCCTGGTGGGCTACAGTTCATGGGGTTGCAAACACTTGGACACGGCTGAGCAACTAACATTTTCACACTTTCATTTCCATAATAATAGTATTTTAAGGAGTAAGAAATATAGAAAAAAATTTAATATTGAATATTCATATTTGAGGAAATCCCATTGACGTGTTTGTTTTGGCCTTGCTCTGTCCCTGAAGCCATTCTAAGTGATTTAAATGAATTAACCCATTTAATCCTCATAGTAATCCTAGGAGGTAGATTTTGTTATGATCCCACATTACAGATCCTGGAGAAGGAAATGGCAACCCACTCCAGTACTCTTGCCTTGAGAATTCCTTGGACAGAGGAGCCTGGTGGGCCAGAGTCCATAGGGTCGCAAAGAGTCGGACATGACTGAAGTGACTTAGCACACACGTTACAGATGAGGAAAGTGGGGTGAGAGGTAAGGAAGTGCCCGAAGTCTCACAGCTGCCGGCTGGAACTGGGACTTGGGCCCACCCGCAGCTGCATTAAGCCCTGTTCACCACAGCCACGTTGATGTGAATGCAGAGGTCAGTGGACCGTAAGAGAAGATGCTGAAGAGGGTATCTGATCTCCATCTGGGGTAGTACGCCATATTGTTCCCTGAGCCCGGAACAGTTCAAAGTGAAGGGCTGGTCTTCTCCTTAACTTAGTTTTATTTTGAATACTCTCTTTATGCTTACCAATGTGAACATAGCTGTTTTGGGGTTTATAGGTGCAATAAAGAATGTCAGTAAGGAGAAGAAAGATTTACCTGAGGTAACTGGATAAGAATTAATAAAAGGTGAAAGAAGATTAAGGAGCACATGTATGAGGAAGAAATTTCTGGAGTGGAAATAACTGAGCTGAGACCCGAAAAGAAAAATCAAAAGTAGAAGAATTTGACTTTGCGTAATTATCTACCTGAAAAAAAAAAAGAAGTGGGAGAGATGTTGCCCTGGATTATTGCTAATTCTGTGTAACTCGTCCAGATTTGTGATAGCCTGAGGTGGTTCATGCATGACCCAGTCATGTCCATGGTGCACTTCCCAAGGGACATTGCTCAAGGCAACAGTCTCTCGGGTGCTAAGGGAAGGGTCAAACTCCAGTCCCCACTTAGTCATCTTTAGATGCTCTTTCCACCATTTATCCTCTCCCAAAGAGATAAGACATAGGAGAGCGGAGGGGAAAGAATCCCAGACTTACCATTCAGGGCCTCTGCCCTTGCTACCTGACTAGTTGGATAACCTTTGGCCTCTGTTTCCTAAGCTGGGAAAACAGGCATGCTATTACCCACTCTGTGATGTAAGCACCCAGCAAATATTAGCTATGACCCCATTTAATCTTCACAACTCTGTGACGTAAGTATCATTCTCACTTTACAGATGTGGAAAAGGAGGTTCAGGAGAGGTTAAGGTCCTTATTTGAAAGCAAGTGAGTGCGTGGTGGAGACAGGGTAAAACCCTCTTGTTTAGCCCTGATTGCTGTTTCTCTTTCCTCCGCAGCGCTGCCTGCAGTAGAAAAGGCAACCACTGAAACAAAACGGATTACTTTCCCCCCCATGGTGAAAATAAAACAAAACCTTTTTCTACTTTAGCCCTGAGAAATAAGAAAAAAAAATATTTTAAAGCATTTCTTTAAAAATGAAATATTTTTTCCTAAGACAACAAGAATGGAAAGATCTTTTCAAAGCAAAATACAATGTTTGTAACACCCACCGAAACTTTCAAATTATGAATAAGTAGACAGTTGTAGCCTTCATTCATTATAGTAACTTTTAAATCATTTCTTATTATGTGAGTAATCCAAGCTTGTGCATTCAACTTGTATTTACTGAGCATCTACTATATGTCAAATATTTTTCTAGGCTCAGTGAACAATACAGACAGAAGTCCCCATTCTCATGGAGCTTGTACTCAAATGTAGACATGACAGATTGTAAAAATAACCCTAATAACCAAATCACTTCTATAGAATAGAAAGGATGAGTATTATGGGGGAAAATAGCCTGGGGAAAGGGGCATAGGGTCATGGATGGGCAGTTGCAATTTTGGATAGGGAGGCACAGAAGGGAAGGCCTAATTGAACGAGTGACTTTTGAGCAAAGACTTGAAGAATGGGAAAGGGTGAGTCATGAGAACACCTGGGATAAGAGCAGAGGAAGGAACAGCGCCGTGGCCCAAGGTAGGAGCAGGCTAGGTGTGTAAAGAAGACGGGTAAGGGGGTTGAGCTGGTTTGAGAGGGGTGAGCACAGGAAAGGGCAAGTGGTGACATGTGAGAGATAAGGCTTTGTGGATGGGAGCGTCGGAAGGAGTGACTGGTCATGTGGGACCCAGTGACCTGTTTCTATGGTTTGGACTTCTTTCCTTTGAGAGATGGAAGCATCTGGGGAGTTTTGAGCAGAGGAGTAACATGATCTGGCCTTCATGTGGATAGATCGCCACCTCGGGGGAGACTGTGGGAGTGGAGGGGAGGAGCAGGAAGACCAATCTGGAGACCATCCAGGTGATCCACATGAGAGGAGACAGTGCCTGGACCAGGAGGGCAGCTGGAAGGAGGTGAGAAGTGGTCAAAACCTAGATCCATTCTGGAGGTGAACGTAACAAGGTTTACTGAGAGATTGGATATGGGATGTGGGAAGATGAGTCTAGTTTTTGGCCTGAGCAACTGCAAGGAAGGATTTGACATAGACTAAGATGGCACAACTTGTGTGTTGGAGGCCAGGGAGGGCAGGAAGTTCATTTGGAGATATGTTACACTTGAGTTGATGTTTTAGGCATTCAGGTAGCAGTGTTGAGGAAACAGTTGTATATTTAAGTCTGGAGCTCTGATCTAGCCTGGATGTATATATTTGTTCATTACATGCTTGGTACCTACAGCCATGAAACCTGATGAGATCACCAAGAGAATCCAGAGAGGGAACACTTGTAAGGAGTCAGCCTTGGGAAAAAAGGAACTGGCAAAACTAGGAGACTGAGACAGAAAAGACTAGAGAAGGAGAAAATTAAAAATTAGCACAGACAATGGGTATGCCATTAACATTTTAGTATATCCTATTCCAGACGTTTTTTTCCTTGCTGCATATGGTTTCCTTTTTTAAAAGTTCACTTAGAAATATAATCCAAAATTTCACCTTGTAGATCCCTCTAAAACTTTGAATAGATTAATAACACATATGTGATATTAAAAGGTAATAAAAGTTTATGATGAAAAGGAGCTCTCTCTTCTACACAGCCTTGTTATTGGTCTCATCACACACGTGTGCAGTATATGAATGTATATATATGTGTGTACACACATGTATTCATACACACACTTATGATATGCACACTGTTCTGTCACTTTCTCTTTTTACTTCACAGTATATCTCAGATTCTGTTCCATATTGACATGTGTAGAACTTGTATGTTGTAGACACAGTCGTATATTGAGATTGATGTGATAGCTCCCCAGGTTATTCCAGTCAAAACTGTCACGTGATTTTTCCTGGCGAGGCCCCTACAACTGCATCTGCCTGAGCTCTAGATCTGTCTTTCCTTTCATCCTACTAATCATTCAGTTCTTAGTTTCTCCTTTTTGTTCTTATAGAAACATATCCGCCATGGATTGCTGCCTCTCGAGATTTCTTCCTTCTTTGTCATGTGGAAATATAGTTGTTCACTCACTAAATATTTATTAAGGATTTTCTACCTCTCTGGAATACAGTGTAAAGTAGGGGACAGAATCTACAGGAGCTCCTGTCAAACTGGAGATTGCAGGATTGTAAGCAAGTGGTTAAAATGCCACACTATAAATATAGTGAAGTAAGAGAGAGAGGAATGGAATGCTTTGGGAGCCTGGTGTAGGCATGGGGGGAAAAGAAGCAACTAACAGGGCATGAAAGATGAGCTACTATAAGAAAGACAATTTATATATTTAACATATATATGTGTGTACATATGTAAAATACACAGGTTTCCCAGGGGGCGTTAGTGGTTAAAAACCTGCCTGACAAAGCAGGAGACCTAAGAGATGAAGATTCAATCCCTGGGTCAGGAAGATGCCCTGGAGGAGGGCGTGGCAACCCACTCCAGTATTCTTGCCTGGAGAATCCCATGGACGGAAGAGTTTGGTAGGCTTCAGTCCATGGGGCTGCAAAGAGTCAGACACGACTGAGTGACTAACACACTACTTAGGGATCTCTTGGTTTTGATGGTTTCTTGGACTTCCCTTGTTTTTATGACCTTGACAGCTGTGAAGTAGGTCAGTGTATTGCAGGATGCCTCACTATTGGAATTTATCTGATGTTTTTCTCGTGATTAGACGGGGGTTATAGGTTTTGGAGAGGAAGAAGTTATATGCCATCTTCATCCTATCTATTATGCTTTATAACCTACTTTTCACTCAAAAGTAAATCAAATGTGTATTTTCTACTCTCTCTCTCTCTCTATATATATATATATGTATATATATATAAAAATCTATAGCATTCTTAATGGTGATAATAATATTCTGTTGTATGGATGTAGCAAAATTCATTTAACTAATCACCACCTCTTACTGGAACCTGTAGTATTTTCACTATTACAACAAATGCTACTCTCTGGATATTTGTACAAACATCCTTGCAAATTTGTCTGAGGATTTCCTTAGGTTAAGTCCTGAGCTATGGAGCTGCTAAGGTAAATGGTATTCACTTTTTCTTACTTTTTAAAAATGCTTTTGATACATAAAACTTAAATGCCGTCCAGAATACTTATTAATTTGAACTTCTGGCAATCATGTTTCAGTGCCCTGTTTCCCCATATTCTAGGTAATGCTGATTATTATTCTTTTCAATCTTTATTATTTATTATATTTGACTATTTATTTTTCTTTTCAACCTCTGTCAACTATAGTAGAAGATGTATCATGTTGCATTATATTTGTGTATTATTTTCTGCTAGACACTGAGCTCCTAAAGGAAAAAGACTATATCTTCTTCATTTGCCAATACCTAGAGTCTAAGTTACTGCCTGAAAGAAGGAGGGGATGTGACAAGAGAATCCATGCTAAGGAGGGAAAGGGTTTTCACCATCCCTGGGTGCAATTGCATCTTCTGGGCCAGTGACCTGTGTGCATTATGTAAACAAAAGGTGTGACTCTAATAGTGTGAGCGTCAGACCAGGAAGGAGAGAAATCTACACTAGACCGAAAGAAGGTATCAGGATCTTGCCCTTTTCCTCAAATAACAAGCACAATGGCTGGGGATTTATTTTACCAACTCTAAAAAGGGAAGATCACCTGATAGTTCCTTTAAGCTGTAATGCTGTTAAAGCATTACATAGCACAGCTTTTTAAAACACTTAGATAATAGTTGTGACTTCCAGATCAAAAAGAAAAACTTTAGTCACAGTATCTTGAATTTGTGACCTTACTTATCAGTCAGAGCTACCAAAAATTTTGTTCTCCTTTTATTCTGCATACTTCTCCAATGTTTTATTTACTTACTTATTTATGTTACTGTTGTTCACTCTCCAAGTCATGTCCGACTCTTCATGACCCCATCACTGCAGCAAGCCAGGCACCCCTGTTCTCCATTATCTTCCAGATTCATACAGTTTCTTATCAAACCTTGACTTTCTCCCCTTTCCCATACTTTGCTCTTCTAAATTTTGATGTCACTTATAAATGTATTATGTAGCCTTAATGATATTAACAAATGTCATTGTTTCTATTTGTTACTAGAAGAGGATGCTACACAGAAAGAAAAGGAATCTGTGTTTTCATAGTAAATACTTCTAGTTTTGTTTTCCAATTTTGCAAGATTGACTCATTTAATAGGGTCTGAAAAAAGAAACGAAGTTTTTGAGCCCAATGGTAATTCATCTGACTCCTAAAAGTGAAAGTGGAAGTGTTAGTCACTCAGTCATGTCCCACTCTTTGCAACCCCACGGACTGTACCCCTGCCCCCACACCCCAGGTTCCTCTGTCCATGGAATTCCCCAGGCAAGAGTACTGGAGTGGGTAGCCTTTCTTTTCTCAAGGGATCTTCCCACCCCAGGGATTGAACCTGGGTCTCCTGCATAGCAGGCAGATTCTTTATTGTCTGAGCCACCAGGGAAGTCCCCGTCAGACTCCTAAGATTATTAAAATTTTCATTTTCAGTGGGAGATTTCCTTAAGGTGATGCTATCTAGAGAATTCTCACATCTAAGAATTTCCATTATATTCTTCACAGGAGCTTCACCACCCCTCCCAGTTATCACTTAACCTCTCTGGGTTATAGGAGTGCCCTTACTATTCTTCCAGTCTAGACTGGCCAAGAGGCTGACAGCAAGTTGTAAGATAGGATGAAAAAAAAAGAACAGTCATCCTTAGGACATGATGAAGAAAAATGTAAAAAATCTAGACAGGTTCCTGGAGTAGGAAATGCTGTAGTATTAAAATTAACTTTACAGTTTGAATCTTTTTATGATCTATAATAAATCTCAGTAGCTAAATCCATCAGCAGAGGAAAATGACTGATGCAATTTTATTACATGAAAGAGAGAGGTTTACAAGACTGTGATAAAATATCAAAACAAGTATTTTGCAGTGAAACAAACCAAACCATTGTCTTGTTTGTTCATTAGTTAATTTACCACAAAATTATTTTTCCTTTACATACATATGGAGCCACTGGCATTTAAGTTCAGTGTTTTAAAATTATGTCTAGTTTGTTTTTCTTATGTCCGTAATTTCTCTTACTAATTGTCTCAGTTTGGTTATTTAACAATTATCCAGTAATTCCTTTCACTGAAGCGTTGTGAATAATAATGATATTTGAAGAAGTAGCGGTCTCTATTGAAGTTAAGTTAGTTTATGTTTTAATGACATAGTTTTTGTTGCTATGTTATATTTATTATTCACCTAACCATGCCTAGACAACCTTACTACTAACTCCTAATCTAGAATTGAGAAATGTGTTAAGATAAATAGAAGTTGAAAGAATAAGGAATAGGAAACACTGAGGAAGTTAAACGTCATTTGAATTATCAACGTTGTCTACCTGAGACTGTAATGGAGAGAGAAGGAGGGGATCAGAATTGAGTTACAAGTAGCCTCTTACTGTTTCTATCTTTAAAGGATCAAACTTGATAAGGATGAATGTTCCCTTGACAATGTGAGGAAAGGAACTTGGGGCTCAAAGTCTCCTCAGTCACACTGGAGTTTAGGCATTTAATGATCAATTGATAATCATCAGGAATTTAGGTAAACTAAAATGAAAATAACTGACTGAATCCCATCACTTCAATTACAGAAGGTTAAAGTTTTTAGAATAATTAGAGTATTACAGCTACACTAAATCTTTCAAATATGAAGTTAGGTATATAAAATTCCCAATAATATATTTCAGGAAAGAAGTTCCCTAGGACCTATGAACCTTCTTGGCAGAGTAACATGTGAAATAATGTCAGCCTAGTCAGATGTTTTGAAAAACAAGACTTTTGTGGGAGGGATAAATTTAGCCATTGTATAAGTCAGTCAAGACATTTTGAATGACTGTGAACTCACCATGGCAGAGGCAAACTTTCCCACATAAAACAATGAGAGAATAGTGTTCTCCCTTCCTAAACTCTCTTCCCATCAGGTCCCTGCCCTCCTCAAAAGCCCACTGTCCTTTCCTCTTTTTTAGAGAAGTATCTCCCCATATCTGTGCCATGGGAACACTGTCATTCTGAAATATAGTAATAGATTGTGCTGAAAAATAGATGCCTACGGGAAAAAAAGAATCCTAAAATGTGCTTTTAATTCTATGCATGTAAGAAAAACTCTAAACACCTTTAAGAAATCATTAATATGTAATAATTTATCTTTAAGAAATGGAATGGCGGGAGGGAGGGTCGGGATGGGGAACACATGTAAATCCATAGCTGATTCATGTCAATGTATGGCAAAAACCACTACAATATTGTAAAGTAATTAGCCTCCAACTAATAAAAATAAATGAAAAATAAATAAATAAATAAATTTAAAGAAAAAAGAAAGAAAGAAATGGAATGGCAACTTCTGTACATCAAAAAGCAGTTTAAGGGCTTCCCTGGTGGTCCAGTGGTTAAGAATCTGCCTTGCAATGCAAAGGATGCCAGTTCAATCCCCGGTCCAGGAAGATCCCACATGCCGAGGGGCCACATGCACCACAACGACTGACCCTGCACGCTAGGGCCCTTGAGCCGAAACTCCTGAAGCCCACCTGCCCTAGAGCCAGTGCTCTGCCACAAGAGAGCCCCTGCCCTGGGAAGCCTGTATGCCACAAAGAGAAAGGAGCCCCCACTAGCCACAACCAGAGAAACCCTATGCACAGCAGCAAGACCCAGTACAGCCACAAACAAAGAAACATTTGTAAAAGGTGGAATAATTTTTTTTTTTTTTTTAAACAACACTTTAAAAAAGTTGAAAGACAGGTGTCGGCCCAGGTGTTCGGGAAGGCAGTGCAGGCCGAGTGTAAAATTCTGTTCGAGTGAAATGAAAGAGAACAATGCAGGCCTCCAGCCCACTGGTGCCTTTACATTGGATTGACTTTGGCTGTGCAGCGCTGGGTGCCCCTGGTGGGATCAGTGGCTATGCAAAAGCAGGCAGTGTCCCGTCCCTGGTTGCCGGGCTCCTCTGCGGTGGCCTAGTGGGCCTGGGTACGTATCAGCTGTCTCAGGATCCAGAACATTTCGCTTTTGCTAGTTACTTCTGGAACCTTGGCTGGCATTATGGGAATGAGATTCAGCCACTGCGCCAGCTTGCTGATGGTCGCCAAACTTGGAGTTTGTGTCTTGGGTAAACTCCATCAGTAATAGTCATGGCCCAGCTTGTACTCATGAAGAATTTGTAAACTTCCACTATTTTTATTATTAAGATAAATAAGTATAGCATTTTCATGTACTCTGACATTTTACTTAAAACAAAAACAGACAAGAAAACAGCACTGAGCTTTGCAGAGAAAAAAATCAGTCATTATCATGACAACCCTAAGGAGGTAGGTAGAATGTAACACAAGAGTTCCTTCCTATCATGCTGCTGCTGCTGCTAAGTCACTTCAGTTGTGTCAGACCCTGTGCGACCCCATAGATGGCAGCCCACCAGGCTCCCCCATCCCTGGGATTCTCAAGGGATGAACACTGGAGTGGGTTGCCATTTCCTTCTCCAATGTGTGAAAGTGAAAAGTGAAAGTGAAGCCGCTCAGTCATGTCCGACTCGTAGCCACCCCATGGACTGCAGCCCACCAGGCTCCTCCATCCATGGGATTTTCCAGGCAAGAGTTCTGGAGTGGGGTGCCATTGCCTTCTCCATCTTATCAAACCCTCGTACAATTTGATTCTTGTATGTTGGTGTTATCTGTTCTTTCTGTATCTCTAGGTAAAATCTCCAGGGATAGAATGTTAGGGTGTCACTGTTGGGGCATCCAAAGCTCTGTGCCCTACTCAACCCCCAAAGCTCAATGCCCTACTCAGGGAACAGTGTGAGAAAGATCTCTTAATGAGATTTAGGATATCTGTTCTTTTGCTTATCTTAGAGCAAAGACCTACTTTGAAATTATGTTAAAATCAATTAAAGTAAATTTTACTGTAAATAAAAAATAGTTAAAAGACCATTGAGACTGGAGAAGTGACATGCTGCACATTTAAGTGACAAAAAATTGGTATCAAGAATATATAAAAATATTAGCAAAAGATATGAACAGGTAATTCACAGAAGAGAAAATTAAAATGATCAATAAACATGAAAAGATGCTCAAATTCACTAGTGATAGAGGGAATGCAAATTGAAACTGAAGATACCATTTCATACTCAGATTGGCAGAAAACTGAAAAGTCGGATAATGTGGAGTGCTGTGAAGAATGTGAAACAACAGGTGGGAGTATGAATAAGTACCACCCTGGAGAGTTGATTGGCAGTATCTAGTAAATTAACGATGTGCTTCACTCATGGTTCAATATTTTTGCTCCTAAGTACAAGAACATGCACAAGAAAATAGACAAAAAAATGTTCATCACAGTATTGTAATAGCAAGAATTATAAGTAATATACAGAGCTTTCATGGTGAAAGTGAAAGTTGTTCAGTCATGTCTGACTCTGAATACTCCAGAATACTGGAGTGGTAGCCTTTCCCTTCTCAGGGGATCTTCCCAACCCAGGGATTGAACCCAGGTCTCCTGCATTACAGGCGGATTCTTTACCAGCTGGGCTACCTGGGAAGACCAAGAATACTGGAGTGGGTAGCCTGTCCCTTCTCCAGGGGATCTTCCTGACCCAGGAAATGAACTGGAGTCTCCTGCATTGCAGGCGGATTCTTTTTCAACTAAGCTATGGTGGTTCAGTGGTAAGGAGTCCGCCTGCCAATGAAGGAGACTTGGGTTTGATCCTTGGATCAGGAAGATCCCCTGGGAAAGGGAAGAGCAACCCACTCCAGTATTCTTGCCTGGGAAATCCCATGGACAGAGGAGCCTGGTGGGCTACAGTCCACGGGGTCACAAAAGAGGTGGACATGGCTTAGTGTCTAAACAACAACAACGGGGGCAGGGAGGTGGGATGGTGAGGTGTGTTGTGGAGAAAAATGAAGCAGAGGACAGGAGGGGCCAGAGTGAGCTCTCGGATGGTCAGGGAGCTCCCACCCGTGTGAGGGCCATCTGAGCAAGCCTTGCGCGTGGCGAGGGAGTGAGCCACGCAGACATCTGGGGAGGAGCATGTGAGGCGCACGAGGCCGCTGGTGATCTCAAGGCAGGAGGATTCATGGTGTGTCTGCGGAATGGCATTGATGGAGTGGAGCGTTGGCAGGTGCCTCAAACCAGGTAAGCCGAGCCTACTTTGAAGACCACTGCTGTGATCTGTGGGGCACTCACTATTGAACACCATTCTCAGTTTTTTTACACATAGTTTGTTATTTTGTGTTCAGTTTTCTTCAGTCTTTTGAAGATATTTAACTCTGTTCCATGGATGAGGCGTGTCATTTAGCGTGTGTTAATGTATTATAATGAGGGTATAATGAGGCTCAAGGTCCACTGGAAGTCAAATCGTCCACCATCTTGGACTTAATCTGTTCTAAGGAGTTTGTTTTGTATTCTTGAGGGCTAGGCCATTCTTTTGAAAGTCGTGGTCTGCCCTCTTCCCTCTTGTCGCACTACCATTTGGGTGTAAAGATACTCTGTACAAGGACATTGCAAGCAGTAGTTGTCTGGGACGGGGCGGCAAGGACTGGAATAATATGGCTCAAGGGTAGGAGGTAAGGACTGGAATGATAAGGCTCAAGCGAAACCGGCTTTCACTCTTGACTTTTTTTTTTTTCACTCTGATTTGTACAATTACAATTTTTTTTTTTTTAACCAGTATACATAATACATTTTCCTGAGATTAACAATCTAGAGGTGAACTATTGAAAATATTCAGTGATTTTTGGAAGAGTCTATTTCACAAGTACTTGGACGTTACAGCATATGCAGTACTCCTTTCACTACTATGCACCTTGTAAAATGTCATTTTTGTTTTGTGAAAACAAAATGAAGGAGCAGGCTTGATGCGGTACCTGATATGAGAACCTGACCTGTAACATTACTTTTAGCACCAAACAGCCACATTATGGGGAGAAAAAAAGAGCCCCTTTCACATTTAAAAATATTTTTGTATATTATTTTGCAGAGTAAAGATATAATATGAGAGATCTTTTTTTTTTTTTTTTAATATGAGAGATCTTAACAGGCATCATTTTTTCGTAGTAAAATGTTTTGATTTCTATGAATGGCCCTGTTAAAAATGGACAAAATCCAATTTATTTTGTTGTTGTTACAAAATCCAATTTTGGTCATTTCTTATAGTTCATCTGAGGGGACAGTTTTGGCTGCCTACTTTAATTTGGCCAGGAACTGTAATTATGGATTTTTCTGATGGTATTACATTCAGCTGTTATTACATGAAAAAGCACTGACATCCTGATGGTCATCTGTGAATACATTATCATGTTAAAAAGCACACTGGGGTCAGTTTGCTTTGACAGGGAATCAACTCTCGACCCTTGTCAAGCTGGTTCCTAGCCACTCTGCTTCCCCCTTTTGTGACTCTTCCTTTAGCCAAAGTATTCGTCCTTTGTGGTCTGGTTCATTTTCATTTCATTTACATTTTCAAGACTTTGTTCTTATTCCTTTTCTCATTTGGACTCCTCCCACTCCACTTTTAAAACTATGCTTAACCGGCCAGAATAGATCTGCCTTTTCCTTTAAGCTTTCACTGACTGTTCCCAGCTGCAGTGACTTTAAACTCCATCGAAATCCTATCTTGTGCCATTTCTTTATCTCACTTGATCATTATCATTTACTAGGAGCAGAATGCAGGATAATAGCCTCCCAACGATGTCCACATCCCCAGAACCTGAGAGGATGTTAGGTTACATGGTAGAAAAGCATTAAGATTGCAGATGGCACTAAAGTTATAAATCAGGTGGTCTTAAAGCAGGCAGATTATCCTGGATTATGCAGATATAATCATAAAACAGTCCTTTAAAAAATGGAAGAGGCAGAAGAGGGAACCAGAAAGATGCAGTGTGAGGACTCAGCCTGACATTGATGGCTTTGAAGGAGGCCATGAGCCAGGGAATGTGGATAGCTTCTAGGAGCTGGAAAAGACAAAGATATGGATACTCCCACAGGAGTGTCTAAGAGGAGTGCAAGCCGTATGGACACCTTGATTGTAGCCCAGTAAGAGCCACTGAAGACTTGTGACCTCCCAGACTGTAAGAGAATAAATTCGTATTGTTTAGATTACTGAGTTTGTGAAAATATGTTACAGCAATGTTAGGAAGCTAATGTGCTGGGATTACTTAGTTATCTTTTTAGGTATTTTGACATCATCCTCTTAAGTGATTTTAAGTTCTGAGAAGATGGGTGCCAAGCCTTAAGTATCTTTATGGGCCAACTTAATAGCAGGGTCTTGAGCACAGAAAGTATCACAATCTGATTCTAAGAATTTAGGGAGGAGAGGGGAGAGTTCACCCCCTAAGAAACTATGTACTGGTTTTTAGATGTCCCATCTGCACACACCCGCTCTATTCACAGGGAAATCCTTCTCAGCTTTTCTCATTCTGATGGTGGCTGTAAGTGTTTACGGTGGTATTAAACAGCTTTCCTGGACAAAAGGAAGGGGAGGCTGTAGCTTGTGCAGCTTCCTAATGAGTCGTTTATTCAATGCACATGATATGAAGGGCTTCAGATTGCTGTTAAAAATGTGCTTCTGTTGCTTCACTAATGCCTGCAAAGCCAGTCGTCAGCATTTATAGTGTGCTTATTAAGAGCCAGGTACGATTCTAAGTGCTTTACATATATATATCATCTCATTTCATTTTATAACCCTGTAAGTGGAGCCTGTTATCTTCTCCATTCAGAGGAAACTGACAGACAGAGACCGTACGCTGCCTAATAACACAGAATTTGTAAGTAGTGGAGCAGTGATTTAACCCTAGGCAGACGGTCTCCAGAACCCAAGCTTTGAATTTTAACATGTGCAAACACAGTAGTTAATCATAAAATCCTTCATACCTAAGGCCTGTGGTGTTTAGGTAAAAGTTCAAAAAACAAATGTTAACTATAGGTGGCTTCTGTTCATTTTTCCTACCTCTTTCCAATCAGATTTGTTTCCTGATCAGAATTTGGAAAATTTACCCAATGGGCATCCCTAACATTTCTGAGTTATTAGCTCTTTTGGAAGTTCAGATAGGTATAGTATAATTCATTCTACTTACATACAGGATGAACATTTAGATTTGTAGTTCAATTTGATATTTGGGTTCCTAAAAAATATGTTTTTATTCCATTTGTTTACATTAGAGTCTTATCCATAACATAATATCCAACAAGAAATAAACAGTGAATATATCTGGTTGGTTGAAATTTTGTGTGACTTTTATGTTCTTTGACCTTTGTTTTACAAATTCGCTTCATGAATATGAAACTCTTAAAATGAAAAATTGCTGTATAAATGTTAAATCACAAAATGCTTCATACTACATAGGTCCTGTTTTTCTTCTATGCTGTTTTAAAGTGTATTCCTATCTTACTGAAACTACTTCAGTGACATTATTCTATATTTTAAAAATTAATTAATTAGTATTACTTTTGCCGCTGTGCTGGATCTTCATTGCTGCACAAGGGCTTTCTCCACTTGTGACAAACAGGGGCTCTTCACTGCGCTGGCTTGTCTTGAGTACAGGCTCTAGGGCGCACAGGCTTCAGTAGTTATGGTATACGGGCTTAGTTGTTCCGTGACACGTGAGATCTTCCCAGATCAGGGATTGAATCCATGTCCCCTGCATTGGCAGGTGAACGCTTAACCACTGGACCATCGTGGAAGCCCCCATCCTATTCTTTAATATGTAGATATTACAGTTTACTTTGCCGGTATCTAATCATCTTTTTTTCACATTTCCATTGTGAGAAAAAAATTCCACAGTAAGCATCTTTGTAACTAAATATCTATGTACTTTCCTTTCATTATTTCCTTAAGATACACTTCTAAATGTGAAAATGCTATGCCAAGGATTTGCAGGTTTTTAGAGCAAATTTTCATGGAATTTTAAACATATGCCAAATTTCCTTTCAGAAACTTTTTATTACCTTTCTCTTCCCCACTAATAATGTTTAAAGGTTAGATTTCCCCTTCTTTTGACAATACTGGATATTGAAAGTGAAAGTCGCTCAGTAGTGTCCGACTCTTTGTGACTCCATGGACTATAGAGTTCATGGAATTCTTCAGGCCAGAATATTGGAGTGTGTAGCCTTTTCCTTCTCCAGGGGATCTTCCCAACCCAGGGATTGAACCGAGGTCTCCCACATTGCAGGCGGATTCTCTGCCAGCTGAGCCACAAGGGAAACCCGTGTTTTAGTGTATGTAGCTATAGTATCCCATAGAATAAAGCTACAACATTTAACTTACTCCTTCTGATGATGAAGACATAGCTCTCCACCAGCTCTTCTCTGTGATAGATGGTGTTAGTGTGACTATGCCGGTATATGTCCACAGACACCACTGGGTGAGTGTCTTTGGGACAGGGTTCTCAACCATCTCTGTGCTGTGACCTCTGTAGCAGTCTGGTGAAGCCAGCAGACTCATCTCAAAGTGTGTTTTTAAATGCATAAGATAAAATACGTGGGATTACAAAAGGAATGCTTCTTTTTTAATGAATTAAATGTGTAATAACTAGCCATAAATAATAATGAAAACATTTATGATTTCTATTCATCCCAATGTCACAAATGCTATCAATATTAGTGTGGTTTGTTGTTCACATACATGATCAAAGAAAATGCTAGATTTCTTTAGCATAAATAAACTCTTCCTTTGGGAGAATTTCCCTTTGCCCGCATGTTTCTGGGCACCTCCTGGGTGGAGTTAGCTGTACCCACATTCCATTTTTGGCTCACACTAACATACTGAGTGAACATGTCTGACAATCAAGGCTGTGTTTTATCTTCTTCCGTCATTTGGTCATAGGTGCAAAGTGAGGCATCAGTACAATAAAAGTAGGAGGTATGGGCACTTGGACCACCTGTTTATGTAATTTATTTGAGCCCTGGGGCCATGCTAGACCTGATCCTTTATGTACCACTTACGTTTTATGATAGGTTACTGCTACATCCATCTGAATTTATGGCTTAATGGTTCTTTTAAACTCTCATTCATGATGTGTAGGTTGCTTAGATCACACAGTCATTTGATGTCTCATGACAGTCTCTACTGGGGCCTAGCTTTTCAAATGGTAAGTTGTTCTCCGCTGCCAGAGACATCACTTTCTACCAGAATCGTAGGGTCTGAGTTACAACTCTCCTATTGAGGTTCTCTAGTGATCCTTAACATCCTCTTTTTAAATAAATTGTTTTTAAGTTAATATGTTGTATTTCCATTTTTATTCAGTTCAAGAAATTTTCTTCTTCTTCTTTTGGCTGCAAAGTATGCAGTATCTCAACTCCCTGACTGGGGATCAAACCTGCCACTCTGCAGTGGAAGCTCAGAGTCTTAACCACTGGACTGCCAGGGAAGCCCCTGCATCTTAACATCATTAAATCCTTAAATATCAAGGATACATCTAATCTCACTGGTTCTTGGTTAGCATATGACTTGAGTGACTTAAAATTATAGGTGTACGTTCTCTTCCTTTAGGCCCCACTCAAAGCTTGCAGTCTTTTGAACTGCTTAATAAATGGGTTGGCATAGTATTTCCAAGTTTAGTATTATATTGCCTCCAAAATCTAAAGAGACCCCCAAGCTCTGTTCCCCTTGGTGGTGGTGGTGCAAGGACAAAAACTTGTTGTATTCCTTAGGCGGCCTGTTTGTGACATCACAGACTACTGGCCCTCTAAAAGTTTCACTGAAGTAGCAAGCCTGTGAATCTTTGTATTGTTTATCTCCCACTCTCTGGCACGCGAGGTTCTTACTAAGGCATCCAGAATACTTGTCACTTTCTATTCACCAAGTCTACTTAGCATGATGTCATAGTGGACCAGCTTGATTTTCTGGAGAATATCAAGATGATCAGGAATTTGGAGACAATATTATGAAGAAAGCAGAAGTGTTTAAAAGCCAAGTCAAGACAGTAAAATGTACTGCTGTCCTCACGTAAATTTTTTTGGATCCTCTTTATTGTTGAGCAAGAGCTGTATACTGTATACCAGAGCTTGTATTGATCATTTCTATTAAACAAACTATGTCCAGTCCATCAGTTTCAGTTGGAGCTAGCAAGTGGTTAAGATTAAAATATCACCATTAACTGACATGATCTATCTGGCGTTTGCAGGTGCCATACAGGTGAATTAAACGGGGAAACCAACACTCTGAATCCTCTAAATATTTGAGTTGTGTGAATTCTTGAAATTCCTCTTGAGATGTGTTTGGTTTGCTATCTTTGCACTTAGACTGACTACAATGGGGGACATTTTCAAGGATTTCTTTGTAGCCTTTCTTACCATATTAACTTTTATATAGTAGGTCATGGAATGTGAAAATTCTGCCAAATGATAAGTATGTCCATTCAAATTTCACTCTTGGGGACTGGAGAAATAATCACAGAATAGGTTATTTCCTACCTTTAGGATTCTATTCTATTCTGCAGAGTTTTGGGGATCATAGTAACAATGGACTTGTGCCAAGCATAAAGACGTTACCTGACACCCGTTAAGGCCTTACCCACGCAGAGGTCTATGATAGCATTTTGTGTTTGACTCTGTTTGTGTCGGTTCAGACCCTGTTATGTAACTGTCTTCACAAAGTCTAGGAAGAGGGCCTTCCTTTGTGGTTTAGTGGTAGCTTAGTGGTGGAGAATCTGCCTGCCAATGCAGGACACACAGGTCTGATTCCTGATCCAGGAAGATCCCATATGCCACAAAGCAATTAAGCCTGTGCACCCCAACTATTGAACCTGTGCTCTAGAGTCCGGAAGCCACAACTACCGAAGCCCTAGAATCCTAGAGCCTGTGCTCCACAACGAAAGAAGCCACTGAAATGAGAAGCGCATGCGCTGCAACTAGAGCGTAGCTCCCACTCTCCACAACTAGAGAAAAGCCTCTGCAGCAGCAAAGACCCAGTGCAACCAAAAGTACAGTAATTAATTTTTTTAAAGTGTAGAAAGACGGTTTTCTCCACTGTAAAGTTCCTATCATAAATGGCTGCAAAAGCTTTTGAAGAAAGACTGTGATTGGGTATCCCTCTGTCTTGCTCCTAGGAACGTCATAGTCTATAACCATTGCCACAGCTTTCTGTAAAGACACTATGTTTGCTATTCTAGACTTGCTGTCTATTACAGTAATTATGTCCATGTTGACTCTGTCAAGTGCCATTCCCAGGACCCCGCTGTTCTAGAATTCTGTCATCTCTGCTCGTTTCAAGGCAGCATCTCTTCAACACATAGAGGAAATGTGTCATTGAATTTCTCAAAGATCCCAATGCAAACTTCTCCTTTTTATAAAATTTTTTGGCTGCACTGGGTGTTAGTTGTGGCATGCAGGATCTTTTACTTGCAGCATGCAAGCTTAGTTGCAGCATTTGGGATCTAGTTCCCTGACCAGAGATGGAAGCCAGGAGCACTGGGAACATAGAGTTTTAGCCACTGGACCACCAACCAGGGAAGTCCCTCAATGCAAACTTCTTGATGTGTTTTTTATCCCTTCAGTGAAGTAAGTGTCCTTTAGGACTTCCTGGGGAGTATGGCCAGATAGTGGATTCTCGAATCATTTGTAAGAAGTGTGGTAAATCTATCTTAACATTTTCACATCCCACTGCCCCCCCCTCCCCCCCGAGTTTTGTGACCTCTTCTTCACTATTCGGCCAAAGCAGTTCTGGCATCTTGACCTTGCTTACAGTAAGACATCTCGCTGGCCACACTTCAAGAGTCCATCTCAGCAGCATGTTAGGGTAACTCCAGATTTCCTTTTCAGGAGGCATAATCCCAGGACACAGGAGAGTGCTCCAGTGTGGACGAGTTCTCCACTATGCAGATTTAGAGATTTATATTCTTTGCCCTTACTGTCACTCTGATTGACCACTGTCAAGGTACACTCCCACACATGTTCTTCCACTTCTTGCCAGCCCTTATTATTCCGGTCCTGTGATTGTTTTGACTGTATAAGCTATTTCCTCCCAGAGTAGGAAATGTTTTTTCCCCCGTGAACCCTTGTTATTCCTGAGGCAGTGAAGGTTGTGGTGGCAGATCTTGAAAAGACAAAGCATTGTCGTACAAGAGGCCTGACTCAGGTGAGGTTTTTGCAAAGCTTCCAGCCATTGTGAATTTTTCTCTAGCAAGGGGGAAAGGACTGCTGCTTCTGGCAGAAGTTTCATGGAAATTTGGGAATTTAAGATATTTTGGTGTATCCACTCAAATGTCACTATCCCAGATGTCAGGGCACAGCTTTCCCTCGCAGGCACCTGACTTTGGCATCGAAGACTTTTGAGGGTGTGCCTTCACTCTCCTTGCAGTTTTGCCACCTTTCCTGTTAAATCTGGGGCCTGATTTTTTAACCATATTTTGCCCAATAGCTATAGGAAATGAGAGTCATTTAAAATTTCTTCCTCTGTCTCCTTTTATTTACTTTTTTTTTTTTATCAAGGTATAATTTATATGGTTGTTGCTTAGTTGCTGAGTCATGTCTGACTCTTTGCAACCTCATGGACTGTAGCCCGCCAGGCTCCTTTGTCCATGGGATTTCCCAGGAAAGCATACTGGAGTGGGTAGCCATTCCCTTCTCCAGGCGGTCTTCCTGCATGGCAGGCAGCTTCTTTACGGCTGAGCTACTAGGGAAGCCCGGTACAATTTATATACAACAAAGTAAATACATACTAGATATAGAGCTTGCTATACATTTACATTCACATACACTCCTATAACTGCTCCCCAATTAGGATACAGACCATCTCCAACACCCCAAAAGGCATCTTCATGCCCTCACCCAATCAACATTTTCCCCACAAGGTTATCACTGTTTGATCTCTCTCATCACAAGTGTATTTTTCCTATATACTTTGTATAAATGGATTTGTGGTTTGTACGTCAGCTCATCATTGTGCTTGTGAGGTGTATTCATGTTGTTGTGGGAAGCAGATGCTCTTGTTCATTGCTGTTTGGCATTCCATAGTCACCATAGTTCATTTATCCATACTCCTATTGATGGATATTTGGGTTATTTCCAGTTTGTGTTATTATGCTAAAACTGCTATGTACATTCCATTCTTTCATGTGACTCTTGGTGAACATGAATGTTCATTTCTTTTGGGAGCACAATTTTCCCAGAGTAGAATTGCTTAGTTTCTGGACCATATGTACATATACCTTTAGTTAAATAGTGCCAAGCAGTTTCCCAAAGTGGTTGTACTGATTTAAATGCCCCACAAGCAACAGATTCCAGTTGCTGCACATCCTTACCCGGTATTTACTTCACCCTGACCGTTCTTTTCTTTTAAGTCATTCTTGTGGGAGTGTAGTTGTATTAAATTGTAGGTTTTTAATGTGCATTTCCTTGATGAATAATGACATTAATCATCCTTTCATATGCTTTTTGTCATTTGTTTATCCTTGTAAAAAGTGTTTTGGAGACAGGTTTCTTTCAATGGAAGTATAGTTGTGTTAGTTTCCATAGCTTCTGGTGTATAGCACAGTGATTCAGTATACATACATATGCGTAGTCTTTTTCATACTCTTTTCCATTATGGCTTGTTATAGGATATTGAATCTAGTTCCTTGTAATAAATATCAGGACCTTGTTGTTTATCTATTTTATATATCATAGCTCGTGATCTTCTAACCCCAAGCTCCTAATTTATCCCTCCCCTGCGTCTCTTCCCCTTCGGTAACCATAGGTTTATTCTCTATGTCTGTGTGTCTGTTTCTGTTTCATACATAAGTTCATTTGTGTCATATTTTGGATTCCACATATAAATGACATCATATAGGCTTTGTCATTCTCTTTCTGACTTACTTAGCATGATGATCTCTGGGTCCATCTGTGTTGTTGCAAATGGCATTATTTCATGCTTTTTTATGACTGAGTGGTATTCCATCATGCATATATACCAAATGGAGGCAGTTTTTAAAAATCCAGCTATATGAGTTTATTTTTTTTCTTATTGATTTGTGAGAATTCTTTATGTTTCTGAATCTACATACTTTGTTGAATACGTGCTCCAAGTCCTTGGCTTTCCTTTTAAAAAACTCTCTTAATGGTATTTTGATGAACAGAAGTTCTTGGTTTTAATGAAGTCCAATTTATCAGTCATCTCATAGTTAACACTCTCTGTGTTCTATTTAACCCCAGGGTCATGAATATGTTCTCCTTTATTTTCTTCTAAAAGCTTTATTGTTTTTTTTTCTTAATTTTTAAATTTTTATTGGAGTATAGTTGATTTACAACATTGTATTTGTTTCTGGTGTACAGGGAGGTGAATCAGTTATAGGTATACATATATCCGCTCTTTTTTAGATTCTTTTCCCATTTAGGTCATTACAGAATATTAAGTAGAGTTCCTGCTGCTTAAAACCTCATTGTTTTAATATTTACATTTAGGTCCATGATCCATCTAGAATTCCTTTCGGAATATAGTGTGAAGTAAGAGGTCAAAGTTCACCTTTTCCATATGGATGTCTAGTAGATCCAACACCAATTATGGAAAAGACACTGACCTGGAAGACTTTTTATTTTTATAGTGGACTTTGCATTATATTTGAATTACATGAATATGTTTTCTTTTATCAAGACTTTAAAAGCAGTTAACGGAAGCCAAACCATTCTATAATTTTTGTAATTACTATTGCCATCTGTTCCAGTCCCAAATTACCACATAACCCATGCTATGCCTTCTACTTCCACCACATTCCAATCCAACAGGGACGATTACAGTTTATGAAGCCATTGTTGCCAGAGATTATAACCATCTCACATACTACCAACAATGAGGTTCTTCTTGCTGCATGCCCAGTGGGTGAGCCAGGTTTAGAATCTTGTCTTGAGGGCTTTCTTTCAATGGCTACTTCTGGTGTCAACTTGTTTATTCTGGGTTCCCCCCAAAGCAGAGCCTGGGTCTAGAGTTACATGCAAGTAGTTTATTTGGGATGTGATTCAACGAAGCAGAAAGGAGGGATGAAAGAAAGTGAACCAGGGAAGGAGAGAAAGGCACACAGGGCTGCATTATTGGGAGATGGATTGGTGCCTGTTCCTGCTGAGACCTTCTGCAGGCCTGTCACAGGGACTAGGTGAGGAGAGAAGCATTGCCTCCCACTGCTGGTTTGTCCTTCTGCGGGTGTCATGTCAGTCCCAGTGGGCTCCCGTGTTGCCCTATACCACTGGTCCAGAGAAACCCTGCACGGGAAACAAGAGTGTGTGTCCACTCTCAAGTGAGGTGCTGAGAGAAAAAAAAAAAAGAGTGGAAGCCTGTGTGAAAGCAGTTGTATCACAATCAGATGTGATTGGAAATGTACACAAAGGTTTCCAAGGCATGGGCTGATATGGTTCATGGGACCCAAGGGGGACAATGCAGCTGATATCCAATGTATCTGAAGTCAAGTACTTGAAATCTCATCGGGCAGTCTCTCCACATCTGCTGTTTTCTATACATCTCCATTTCCAGCTCCTGTATAGTTTTGTTTGATTCACAAATGCAGGATGAGTAGAAAATGACCATCCATGTCTTTTGTGTTTACATGTTCCATATTCAATATTGCCACCAGACTGAACCAAAGCTCTTTGTCCAAGTTCAAATTCCCTGAAATTCAGTGTGAGCAGATATAACTTACACTATGTCTAAATAGAAGTGTTGATCATCATTGTGTGTTTTTGCCAACCCTCTCTGTTCCCTTTGCTATGAGAATATTAAAGAAGAAAGTTGTGGCAGAAAAATAATTGCCATAAACCCATGATTGATAGACAATGAATATATCTTTTATTATCTAAGTCACTGTGACTTAGTGTGGGGATTGTTACTAGTAAAAGTTGACTAGTAAATGTTGACTAATCCATATGCCATGATGACTGATGATAATCATGTTTTGACTACAGTTATCAGCTGGGTAAATCTGACTCAGATATCTTTTATAATTGTCTAGGGAGCTCTTTAACTCAATAATTTTTAATAAATTAATTAATTAAATTAATAAATAAAGGGCTAAGATTAACTAGACTTACTGGGACCTCACTATGAACATGTACCACATAAATTTTACTCAGTAGTTATCTTAAATATACTCAAGATATTAAGCTCTTTAGGTGATAAGTAAAAGGGACATCTTTCAGCAAAGTTTAGCAATGGTGATGATTATAAAAATGTTGATGAAAAGAGAGATAGAATCTCAAAGGAACTTAAGACCAACAGATACCTTCAGATTCTGGAACATGCCCAAGACAGTACAGACACAGTTACATGGGGTCACACAGAGTTATAATTGCCCTGGTGTTAACATGACTCCAATAGTCTTGATCTCTGCTTCTCTTAGTGTCTCTTTGCTTCTCTTTCTGCTACCATCTGGCTTCCTTACAGTCTTCTTTGTACCTTTTCTCTTCCTCAAAGCCTTTGCTGTGTCTATACTTTCTGACTTTTTTAGTGCCTTCTGCTTGCTCCTAAGTTTGGTTTGCCCTTGTTTCCTTCTAGGACATCTTGAAACTTCAGCTCCCAATATTAGTTGCCTTATCTCTATTCTCCCATTTCAAATTCCTGATTTTATTTGATCCGGATGTACTGGTTGAGTAGTGTCCCCCTGAATTCATGTCCACTAAGAACCTCAGAATGTGACCTTCTTTGAGATAAGGGCTTTTGAAGATGTCATTAAGGCATGGATATTGAGACGAGATCATCCTAGAATAAGGTGAACCCTAATCCAATCATGAGCATCCTTATGAGAGGCAAAGAATGAGAAGAAATAGAGTCACAGAGAGGGCAAAGGCCTGTGAAGATGGAGGCAGAGATTAGATGGTGGCCACATGACAAGGAATACCAGGAATTGTCAGCCATCTGAAGCCAGGAGAGAGGTATGGAATAGACTCTCCCTCAGAGCCTCCAGAAGAACCAACCCTGCCAATACCTTCATTTCAGACTTCCAGCCTGTAGAATTGTGAGAGAATACATTTCTGTTTTTAGTCATCCAGCTTGAGGTAATTTGTCATGGCAATTACAGGAAACTAATAACCCAGCTCATCGCTGAGGGTTTTTAATATTCCTAGGCCATTGCCTGGGCTATGGGCTGGCCACCCCTGGGTGAAGGACTTAGAGCTGGGTGGTGAGTAGAGCTGATGGTGATTTCCTTTGACGTGACACTGGATATAGGAGAAATGTAGCCGGCACGTCTCAAACCATTTAATGCTTGGCTGCCAAGCATCCATACTCTTCCTCCCTGATGCACAAAATGTCTCAGCTGACATGATTCACGTCTCCAGCACAGCACTGCCTGTGTCCAAGGGGACAAACATCTGGAAGTGATGTCACAGGGGCATTTCAAAATCTGCTTGTCATTATCAGAATCATCACTTTCTGGGCAGTGTCTATTTCAGTGTTCTCTATTTAACTGAAATTCCGGTTGTTGTTACATCTTTGATATTCAGTATCCTATAGATGAAACTGAAGTTCTCAAACTCGAGACTGATCTACTTTAAAAGGACATGGATAGCTAAAGATCCTCAGTCTTGACATATCATTTTAACAATAATGCTAACTTACAATGTATTAGAATCAAGCTATGGGGATAAACCTATAAAGCAAGAGTTGGCAAGGTTTTTCTTTCAGACTCAGATAGTAAATATTTTAGACTTTGAGGGCCATGTCATTTCTGTCCCGACTACTGTAGCATGAAAGCAATTGTAGACAGTACATAAAATGAATGCATGTGGCTCTCTTCCAATATTCGGTGACAGTGAAATTTGAATCTCATATAACTTCCACATTTCATGAAATAGTCTCCTTTTGATTTTTTTCCTCCAACTATTAAAAAATGTAGAAACCATTCTCTGCCAGTGGCTGTATAAAGGCAGGCAGTGGGACATACTTGGTACATAGGCCAACCCCAATACAGAGGATGCTTGGTGTTTCTTGTCCGCCCGAGGTCACCCCTTATTTTGCTAGTGGACCCCTGATTTTATTCGGGGAAACTTTTCTCCACCTCCACTTCCCATTGGAAACTGTCAATCTGTCTGCTTCAGGTTGTGTTACAGAAGACATGGCCTTGGCTCTAGGGATTGGTTCAACCAGAGTGAATACTGCAGTTGTATGGGGTCTGCTTTCTCTTTCCACAGAAACCCCCAGCAATAAGGACATGATTGTAAGCCTGGAGATGCCAGAGGCTACCACATGAATCTTAAGAATGAAGCTGACACAGCAGAAGGCTGAGCCAAGAAATGAAGAGAAACTGAATTTTGATTACATTTTTGGAACCCCTGGATCAAGCCACTCATGACACTAAACAACCCCAAGGCTTTTCCGCTACATGAATAAATAAATTTTCTTTCCTAGTTAAGTGAGTTTGCATTTGAGTTCTCTGTTACAACAGGATACTAACCGAGGCAAAATCTTTTACCTCAAGTGTTTATTATAACTATAAAACAAAAACAAAATTTTAAATTAGATGCCAACTTAATTACCAAACTAGAGAATTTCAAATCAACAGTGTTATAGACCTCATTTTACTGAGACTAAATTTCATTTCTCAGTTTGAATGTGGTGTTGGCTAATATGTTGTGGAAGTTTTGCCTGCCTTTGTGTCCTACAAAGAAGGTGTGTGCTATGCAGTGAATCATTTCTTCATTGCTTTTCTCTATTTGAACTATTGCAAAATTTTCATTCACAGAGCTTACTGTGACAGCATTCAATCTCCTCTTGGTACAGATATATAATTTACATAATAAGTCAGTCTCTTTACTTTTCTTAGTCACTAAGACAAAGAAGAATATCATTGTGCTTGCCTTTCAAATTATATTGATATCAAATTAAAGTTTCATTTTATTAAATTACTTAAGTCAAAGTCTTTGATCTGTGAAAATATTTTCAACCGTGAATTGAAAATAAAGCTTTGTGTTTTTAACAAGAGACAAATTCAACTGTGGTGTTTTTGTCAACTGGCCATTAGGACATGCCAACTCTTGGTAAGCAGGCAAGCCTATGATGTCTAGACTTGTTTAATTAATTTGTGGCCCTTTTTCTGCACCTTCCACTGACTCCCACTTCCATCCCATGATTTCCATCATTGTGTGGTCTATTACTTCGGTTAGGTGTTTTATACTAATTGCACAATTGCCTACAATTGCATGACGTCCTCATACTACTTCTCATACTGCTGTGTCTGTGCTACTTATTTTATCCAGCAATGGTGCATTACTTATTGCTCTAAAAGTCCTGCAAAGATCTCAAAAACAGTGGCTTCTAACAGGAAGCGTTTATTTCTTGCTCACAAGCCTGCAGGTTGGCAGAGGCAGCCCTGGTTTAGGCCACAGTTCACCTTGTCTTGGCTCTTGGCTTTAGGTTAGGTGTAGGACAGCCTGTGTATCTTACTCTGGGGACCAGACTCATGGGGAGCAGCTAGCTGGCACACGCCTCTTGGTGACAATCATAGGAGTGCTAAAGACTGAGCCAAAGAATGCAAGGACATTTAGGTCCTTTGTGCATGTCATGTTTACTGACATCTCGTTGACCAGAGCAAATTACATGGCACAATGTCAATAGAGTGAGGAAATACACCAATCCACTCTAGTGCTGTAGGTTTACCTCGCTGCGGGATGGAGGGAAGAATTGTGAGCAATAATCCAATCTAGTACATATGGCTTCACTTTGTATGAACTCTGTCTCTGCTTCTCCAACCCTCTGATCTCAATTTCTATTGCTAATATACCCTGTGGGAGTGAGAGGGTTTTCTATAGCTAGTTTGGATTTTAAAGGAAGAGAATAGTTTCCAGATAGCTTAATGGCTATAAATCCAGTAGCTGTTATAGCTGAGTTTCCATTTTGGCTCAAAACTCTAGCTTTGTTGGTTTATTTCTAAGATGAAGTTAATATTTTAGAATATATTGATTTAATTTTGTGTTTTAATGCAGTAAAAAAAATGTACATGATTCTATTATTTGACGTATCCTTAAATATACAGTCTAACTAGTAAGACAACATGGGGTCTTAGTCATAGCCACATTTGTAGGACCTATCACAGTGCTGGGCACATAAGGTATGCTTGATAAATACTTGTTACTTGAAGTACATTGCTTTCTTATTTGCTAATGGTTGTTACTGATCAGTAAGTAGTAACTTGTACTTGAATAGACATTTTCTTTCTTAATATAGTAGTGTATTTATAATTAATTTCATCCATGTGTTAACTGTACCAAAAAAGGTGACTATATTATATATAGGAAAGTGATGAGTTTATGTTTGCTTTTTTCAGGACTGATACAAATTGTTGATTGTGGATTTTCTCAGGTTTGTTTTAAAAATCACTTACATGTCCCTTTGATGTGCTATGAGTCCTTTGAAGAATAACTAAAAGCGTATTTGGAAATATGTACCAATATAGGCAAAATCTACTAACTTTCAAGTTTATAGATATCAGCCAGTGAAAATGCCATTTTAAATTGCTTTAAAAGCATTTAAAATTCAAATTATGCATGATATAAAGGGATCACAGTGCAGGAGAAAGGTAGTAAAAAGAATAAATGCTCCTTGAAAGATTATTTCCTTCTTAGAAGAAAGTAAAGTAATTCCTGGAGTTGATTTTGTGAAAACTGAACACATCATAAAACAAAATGAGCTTAATTGAAAGATAGTTTGCTTTTTATAGTAGGTCATCTGCTTAAGGAGAAGAGCAAGACTGAAGTAATTAAATGCCTTCTTGGGTTTTTTTCAATGATTCTGAAAGTTCAGGCTATTTCCTTTGCTTTCTTACAGGAAACATTTATTATAGCTTAAACATGCACCAATGTCTCGGGTGGTAATCATCTTGCCAGATACACTTATGGCATAAAGAAAGGAAGGAAACTAATATTCATGAAGTGTCTACTATATGCCTGGTAAGGTGTTAGAAGCAAAAATTTGTTAAGGTGAAAAATATTTTCATTTCAGAAAAGAAGGAAGTAGGTTCAGAAAGTTTAAATGTCAGGGTTTTTGACTCCAAAATCATGTTCTTTGGCGTGAGCCAAAACCGGAGAAAACTGTCCATTTGATAGTGTGGTAAACTGGCATGAACTCCACTTACAAGTTCAATAATTGCAGTGTAGTAAAACCAAGTTTTATTTAGAGATAAACAAACAAGTATGTCCATATGTTCTGCACTAGACAAATCGCAGTGGTCCAGAGCCCTACAGTGGGTATCCCCCAGTGCCACATAAGAGGCCCTGAGGAATGGTTCAGATGTGAATCTAACCACTAGAAGCTCCCCAGGCTTGGCCTCCAGTTGACACATTAGTTCCTCCTGGCTGGAGTTTCTGTTTGTGGTCGCCCCTGCTGTGTCTGCAATGCTGGCCTTACCCCTCGCCTCCAAATCTACCTCCTCTTCTGGCGGGGCCTCGTTGTCCTAGAGCTTCCAGGCTCACTTTCCTAATTTGGTGAGGCCTCCAGACATTCTGTTTGGACATTTCTTTATTTAGAAGAAGGCTTCCAAATTCCATCTAATCCAGGCAAAGGTATCTCTTTTTATCAAGTACTTATCCTTCCTTGATTATTGATTATAAACATTTAACTAGTACTTGTTGTCTTTTATTTTTTAATTTAATTTTTTGGCTGCACCATGAAGCAGGCAGGGATCTTAGTTTCCCAAACAGGAATTGAACCTGTGGCCCCTGCAGTGGAAGTACAGTCTTTACCACAGGACCACCTAGTCCACTGGACCACAAGTGCCTGTGGTCTTTATAATCTGCTACAAATCTTTCCGTCCTGTCCTCAAAGAATGTATAATCTACCTAAGGAGAAAAGTTATTTACATAAAAATAAAAGCTGCCCCAAAAGAGCTATGACTATGAATAGTAAGTGGTAAGAGACTTCCTGGGAGGGAAGGATGAACCTGGACTGTGGTTCTCAGGGAGCTGACCCTAGAGCTGGTCTTGAAAGGCTTGTTGACCAGAGGTCCCCCACCCCAATCTAACATCACGCTCTAGCCTGCATTAACGGACACACCAAAGACGGACGAGAGGAGCACAATGGGTCTGCCATTCTGGAGGAACAAAGGCGTCCACATTCTCCTGCTTCTGTGCTGAGTCATCGTCCCTCTCCCCCTGCAGAACTTGAAGAGGGTTTGCTTTCTTCCCGGTCCATGACTTCACTCTCAGAGCTCTGAGCTTACGAGAAAAGCTGGTCTGGCTCTGCTCTGGGCCTAAGGGGAAGACATATTTGTGGTTTCTATCTTGTCTGGCCCAGCTCACAGAGTAGGAGATAAATCTCAGGCAGAAAGTCTATTCAGAAGAATAACAAATGTGCATTTCCCTCGAAAGAGCTCAGTGTCCTATTTCTCTAGAGTCCCTGTGCAATGATCAGGCAGGATAGCAATAAAAACTGGCTCAGGTCTTAGATTTGGGAATAAAAAAAAGATATTTTCCCTAAAATAGCTGTTCTAAGAATAGCAGTAAGAGTTGAGAGAGGTCCAGAAGACTTCAACAGAGTTAAAGGAAGAATCTGGAAAAAAAGAATCTGATGATTATTCCATTGCTCCAGAAGTTGACAGTACTAGTTTTGCAGGATACCTGGGATCAGAGGTTTTCGTGCTTCTAGGTGTTCATATTAACTGGTGAGGTGGTAGCTCCATTGTAACAGACTAAAGAGGTTAACTTGCCCACATTTGTGAAACTATTAAGTGACTGATGAGACACTTGTTGGGGTGTAAATATAGGTTCATGGATTACACTAGTTTTTTAAATTAATGTATTAATAATTGAAGAATTAGCAACCTGAGAGTCAAATAAATAGTTCCAAGATGGTCTGCTGCTCTTACTAGCTCAGCTAAATTTTAATGTGTATGGGGATATTAATGAATTAATGTTACCTCTCCGAAGTAATACGTGCTTCTCCCATGGCTCAATGGTAAAGAATCTGCCTGCAATGAGGAGCTGCAGGAGATGTGGTTCAATCCCCAGGTCAGGAAGATCCCCTGAAGGAGGGCATGGCAACCCACTCCAGTATTCTTGTCTGGAGAATCCCATGGACAGAGGAGCCTGGCAGGCTACAGTCCATAGAGTCACAAAGAGTCAGACATGACTGAAGCGACTTAGAACGCACGCACTTCCAAGTAATATGTTTGTATCTGTAAATAGGCATTAGGATATATCGTAACCCAGTTATTTTTTTTTAAGCAATATAAACTTGCTGCAAATGAAAACTTACTCCAAAACCCCTTAAATAGAAAAACCTAAAGCACAGCAGCTCTGGATCAAATGGGAGATGGTGTGGGGAGGTGGCGGGTGGATTTGCAAGATCATTTTTTCCACCATTTATTTTTTTCCTCATGGTCACCCTTGACTAACTCCAATGGAACTCTATACTCAAAAGTATACATATAATGACCAGCCCCATACTTAATCCCAAGGGGTGAGAGCGCTAATCTGGTAGATCTCCAGAGGTCTTCAAATGTACACCCTATATATGAACTCTGAGACGTTCATGGCAACTAAACCTTGCCTATAACTCATAAGCCTCTTTCCTTTTGAAGAGATTGACCTAATCTAGATAGCAAAAAATTTCTCCAGTTTAAGGTCCAATGATGTCATTTTGATTATAAAGTTAGACAAATAACCAAGAGCTAGCTATCTCCAAAATTCACATCATCTCAAGGGCAGAGGTTTGGGGAAGGGAGTGGTTGAGCTCTATTTGGTAACTCTATTTGGTTCTGAGAGTTACCCCAGTTTTCTTACTTCATCTACCCCACCCCAGCCCCAGAATGAAAATGTAATGTAATTGTTATGTTGTGATATTTCAACTTAATAGTGAAGAATGTTTTTAATTTCTTTAGGAATATAAAACTACAGAGACTGTATTGTATATTCACATGCCAGTATTTCACTGATACTCTCTTTATATATTCTCCATGAAAATGAAATTTTTTAAAATGTTAACTTTACTTTTTTTTCTAAGTTAATGATAAGCTGAAGAATGCAAAATTCACATTGTACATCATGTGAATCAAGTTTCTCAGGCATTATCCTAGTGTAATTTGATAAAACATCTTTCTTAGGTCCTTTATAGTCTCTGAAAAATAAGTTATTAATGTCAGAGAGTAATTTATTTTCCTTGGTATATTATATTTGATCAGATGTAAATGTGTTTGCCTGCAAGCAACCAAAAATGCAAGGAAGAGAGGCTTAATCATGTAAGGGGCTTGTTTGCCTCAAATAGTAATATATCTGGGGGCAAGCTTCCAGATCAGGGTGGTGGCTTAGCAATGCCTTCATGTGGCTCTCATTTTCATGGTTGAAAGATAGCTTCACTTCAGACACCGTGTTAGTGGTAAGGGGGAAGAAGGAGGAAGAAGGAAGGGCAAAGTGAAAAGGAAGTTGTCAGCTCAGTTCTTTAAAAAACTTTTCTAAAAACCTTAAGCAGAGGTTCTGTTTACACTGCATTGGCCAAAACTGGATTGCATAGCCACCCAGCTTCCATTGGCCAAGTACAGGAAAGCAAGTATCTTCCCAGTCAGCATCCTAGTAGCGAAGGCTGGATGGAAAGGGTGAAATGGCCAGTCAGGGAGTCAGCCTACAGTATCTGCCACCACGGACAGGAGATTGTTCTCTCACTGATTCCTGGTTGTGTGGAATTATTTTAAACAAACAAAAAGTTTTCAGTTCAGAAGTTCTAGTTTAAGAATGCAATGTCCTCACCACTTATTTCCTCTTTTAAATGATAGATTTGGGCTGTCTTGTCTCTAAATAGCTACTTATTGTAGCTTGTGTTTTGAGAGCAGCATATCTAAGATCAAATGACAAAATGAAGGGAAACATCTTGTGACCTTTTGGTTTCAGTCATTGGGGATGAATTTCTTGCCAGGACCGGCAGTCCAGTATTTTTAAATATTCTGCTGTTTATTTGTTCAAGACCAAGACAGAACCATCACAAATAATGACTGTATGAAGAAAGAGCCAAACAAGGAGATATACACATGAACAAGAAATTCACTTGAGTCTGTTGAACTAAAACAGTTCCAATTAAAGAACTGTGTTATCCTTTTCTTTGGAGGCAAAAATTTACTAATTTCCATGGATAAAATTTCACACTGTTGTTCTTAAGCTCTTGTAAAGACATCCAAATATTGTTGATTGATCATAAATTATCTATCTTGAATAGCAGATCCTACTGTAATTCTAATCATTAGATTATTACAATGCAGATTTAAAATATTTCTTTTTACAGTTAGAATAAAACACTCTTATTAGAGAAACTTGATAAAAAGAGAGAAGAACCCTTTATACCTCCACTGTTAAGAGTACTTAACATTTTGATATATTTCTGTTTATGAATAGGAAGTAATAATAGCCAGTGCTAATTGAATACATACTCTAGGCTAATAATTTTAAATGTATTATATAAATTAATCCTCTCAAGAACTCTAGGAGCTAGGTACAGTTTTACCCTTATTTTTACAGATGAGGATGTGAAGTGTGAAGTGTTAGTCACTCAGATGTGTCCAACTCTTTGCGACCCCATGGACTGTAGCCCACCACGCTCCTCTGTCTGTGATATTCTCTGGGCATCTTCCTGACCCAGGGACCAAACCCAGGTCTCCTGCATTGCAGGCAGATTCTTTACCATCTGAGCCACCAGGGAAGCCCCTAGATGAGGATAATGATGGCTAAATAACTTGTTCAGAGTCATATGGTAGGTAAGTAACACAGCTGGAATGTCAACTCAGAAAGTCTTCAGAACCTCAAAATTCTCAAGACCTGAATGGGCCTTATGAGTGTGTGGGAGGCTGGAAGAGACTCTGGGACTTGCCATTGCTTTGGTGTATTTGTATTATGTGGTGCAAGACTCTGATTTCCAGGAAGCCTGATGGCTCAGCTGTCCACCCGTAGCCTAGATCTGAGAGATGTCTTGGTTCTTGTTCTTCCTGAGGACTGAAGTTTCGTGGATCCTTAGATTCTGTGATTCTCTCCCTGATGTTCAGTACATTTTGGCCTTCATTTCCAAAGTTTTCCCATGCTTCCTTTCAAAGAATGCTAATACAGTAGGTTTTGTCACTTAACTAGAAAACCTGAACATTTTTTCCCATGGGGAAAAACAGCAACAAGAAGAAACCTATAGTTGAATGTTTTAAAAACAATATATTAGAAAGTCAGATGTTCCTTTCATAAATTTAAAACATTTTATGTTCCTTATAGTCTATCCTAATTGACCTTTTTAAAGATTTTCTTTCTTAGTCTATTTGTTCATTTTATTATTGGAAGTTAGGTACATAGGTCCCTTATATAGAGACTCTAAAATTGTGCACATTTAGCCTTTTCCACTTGGTATGGACCTTATTACCTATTTTACATAATAGCTAGTACACTATGCACAGTAAAACTTATTCATCCTCTTTCATTTGTTTTAATTAAACAAGTTCTAGTGAATTTACTCATATGTAAAACTTCAAACAAAACAGGCAAGCTGATAAATACTTTTAAACAAAACTGGAATTATTTTTATTTTTATTTTTATTTTTTTGGAATTATTTTTAAAAGGGCAAACTAAAAGTCTCCTTTTAACTCCTCCCAATCTCCATCCCCTGCTACTGCTAAGTCACTTCAGTCATGTCCGACTCTGTGCGACCCCATCCCTGCGATTCTCCAGGCAAGAACACTGGAGCGGGTTGCCATTTCCTTCTCCAATGCATAAAAGTGAAAAGTGAAAGTGAAGTCGCTCAATCATGTCTGACTCTTCGCGACCCCATGGACCGTAGCCTACCAGGCTCCTCTGTCTATGGGATTTTCTAGGCAAGAGTACTGGAGTGGGGTGCCATTGCCTTCTCCGATCCCCTACTAGAGGTGAATTCAATTATCATTTGACAGTGAAACCTTCCGGTTCTCTTCTATAGGTTTACCTACATGTATATCCATCTATAGAAATATAGAGGTTTGCTTTGTATGTTTTATGTTTTAAACATGCTAAGAATGCAATTTGCTTGTGTCACACAACAACTTGTCTCAGAGCTCTTTTCCATGGCAGTACGGATTTATCTTATTCTTTTAAGCTGCTGCCAGGTAGTCCATGATGTGGATCTATAATGGATTATTTAATATTCTTCTTGTGATGGACAATTTAGTTGTTTGTAATTGTTGTTTATTACAGTGAAGTTGAGGTGAAAACCCTTATACATTTCCCCTTGTACCCAGCTGCCAGTATTCCTCTAGGATAGATATCTAGCAGTCATTTTTTCCCCCTTTTCTTTATGCTATTTATTGGCAACACTTTAGTTCTCCAACCAGGGATGGAACCTGTGCCCCCTGCAGTAGAAGTGCAGAGCCCTAACAGCTGGATAACAGGTTGATTTCTTTAACTGAAATGTGTGCTTTAAAATTTTTAATAAATAATAAGATATGAACTCATGACCAAGTACATGGCCATATCACGAGTTCCTTGTGATCACAATGAATCATTTGTTTCTCAACAGTTACTCTTACAGAACATTCTTATATTCCTTCTTCCACATCCTCTCTATCATATTTCCATTCCTCTAAATGATTCATATTAAAGATGCATTTCTGGTTGCAAGGAATGAAAAACTTACTCAAACCTACTTAGACAGAAGGGATAACTTATTGACTCATGTCAGGGCTTTCCAAGTGGCATTAGCGGTAAAGAATCTGACTGCCAGTGTAGGAGATACAAGAGAGGCAGGCTTGACCCCTGGGTCAGAATGATCCCCTGGAGGAAGAACTGGTAACCCACTCCAGTATTCTTGCCTGGAGAATTCCATGGACAGCAGAGTCTGGTGGGCTACAGCCCATGGGGTCACAAAGAGTCAGACACGACTGAGCAGGCATGCATGCTCCTCTCAGAGCTAAGGAGCACTTTGTGTGTGCTAAGTCGCTTCAGTCAGACACAACTGAGCATGTGCACATGCACACATACAGACACACACACACACACATTGACTCACGTAACCAAATTGTAGGAAAGACCCAGGTCTAGCTGTATCTCAGGGCAACCCACAGTCGAAGCCAGAACACTGCCAAGACTCATTTGCTTCTCAATTTCACTCCTTTTCTGCAGGTAAACTTTTTTCTTTGAGCTCTTTATCTTCTGATACAAATCCTTTATTAAATGTATGCTTTGAAAATATTTTTTTTCCCAATTCATGGTTCATTTTTTAATTCTCTTAACAGTATCCTTCGAAGAGCAGAAGTGTTAAATTTTAAGTCCAATATATTAGTATTTTTCTTTTATGAGTTGTGATTGTAGTGTTGTATGTAAGAAATCTTTTCCTAACCCAAGATCAGAAAGATTTTGTCCTATGTTATCTTCTAGAAGGAAAGCTATGACTAACATAGACAGCATATTAAAAAGCAGAGACATCACTTTGCTGACAAACATCTGTATAGTCAAAGCTATGATTTTTCCAGTAGTCATGTACGAATGTATGAGAGCTGGACCATAAAGAAGGCTGAGCACCAAAGAATTGATGCTTTGAACTGTGGTGTTGGAGAAGACTCTTGAGTGTCCTGGACTGCAAGGAGGCCAAACCAGTCATTCCTAAAGGAAATCAACCCTGAATATTCATTGGAAGGAGTAATGCTGAAGCTGAAGCTGAAACTGAAGCTCCAGTACTTTGGCCACTTGAAACAAAGAGCAGACTCGTTGGAAGAGACTCTGATGCTGTGAAAGATCGAAGGCAAAAGGAGAAGAGGTTGGCAGAGGATGAGATGGTCAGATAGCATCATCAACTCAATGGACAAGAGTTTGAGCAAACTCTGAGAGAAAGTGAGGACAGAGGAGCCTGGCATGCTGCAGTCCATGGGGTCACAAAGAGTCAGACAACTTAGCAAATGAACAACAATAACAAATCTTCTGGAAGCTTTGTAGTTTTAGGTTTTACATTTAGGCCAATTATCAATTTTGAGTTAAATTTTTGTATGGTGCAAAGTATGGATGAAAGTTTTCTATTACTATTATTATTGTATGTGGATATCTGATTATTCCAGCACCATTTGTTGAAATGACAATCCTTCACTAAATTTCCTTTTGCAACTTTGTTGAAAAACAGTTGTCTATTTATGTGTGGGTCTATTTCTGCACTCTCTCTTCTGTTCTATTGATTTATTTGTCTGTCTTTGCTTCAGTACCACACTGTCTTGAATACTGTACCTTTATAATAAGCATTTAAATCAGGTAGAGTTAACCTCCTAAGTTTGTTCTACTTTTTCAAAGTTGTTTTGGCTATGTCATGTCTTTCTCATTTCCACATGAATTTTAGAATCAACTTGTCAATTACTATAAAAATGCCTGCTGGATTTTATTAAGTAGATTTTTTTTAAATGGAGGTAAAATTCACATCACATAAAATTAACCATTTTAGCCATTCTAAAGTGTATAAGTTGTGCAACCATCACCACTGTTTAATTCCACAACCTTTTTATCACCCCTAAAAGAAACCTTGTATTCATTAGCAATCACTCTCCATTACTCTCCCACCAGCTCCTGCTGCTGCTGCTAAGTCACTTCAGTCGTGTCCGACTCTGTGCGACCCCATAGATGGCAGCCCACCAGGCTCCCCCATCCCTGGGATTCTCCAGGCAAGAACACTGGAGTGGGCTGCCATTTCCTTCTCCAATGCATGAAAGTGAAAAGTGAAAGTGAAGTCGCTCAGTTGTGTCTGACTCTTAGCGACCCCATGGACCGTAGCCTACCAGGCTCCTCTGTCTATGGGATTTTCCAGGCAAGAGTACTGGAGTGGGGTGCCGTTGCCTTCTCCGCCCACCAGCTTCTAGTAACCACTAATCTACTTCCTGTTTCTATGGATTTGCCTCTTATGGACATTTCATGTAAATGAAATCATACAATATTTGCCTTTTTGTGTCTATCTTCTTTCACTTACCATACTGTGTACCAGAGTCATTCATGTTGTATCTCTTGCTGGGATTTTGATTGGGACTGCATTGAATTCATAGCTCAGTTTTTGGAGAATTGACCTCTTAAGAATATCAAGTGTTTTAAATCATGATGAGATAGCTCTCCACTTATTTAGGTCTCCTTTAACTTCTCTTGGTAATGTTTTGTAGTGTCTTTTGTTTGTTTTTATTTTTTAACAAATTGATTTTAAGCAAACCTTTTTACTATCCTGATACTTTTGGTTCTGTTATTACAGGGCCCTACTTAATTAGATTATTATATTTTGTCTAGTGCTTTTTATTTTGTCTAGTGCTTTTTAAAAAGAATATGCTTGCATTTAATAGTATATCTTTTTAAAAACTGAAGTAAAGCTGCTGTGTGCAAGTGTTAGTTGCTCAGTCTTGTCCAACTTTGTAACCCCATGGACTGTAGCCTGCCAGACTTCTCCGACCATGGGATTTTCCAGGCAAGAATACTGGAGTGGGTTGCCATTCCCTTCTCCAGGGGATCTTTGCAGCTGCTCTACAATATTATATAAGTTACAGGTGTACAACATAGTGATTTTACTATAGAATTCTTGCACATATTTAGTTAGATCTGTCCCGAAGTATTTCACATGTTTTTGACATTGTTGAAAGTTTTTTTTTTTAATTTCAACATCCAATTGATCATTGGCAATATAAAGAAACACAATTGACTTTTGTATATTAATTTCATTGATATTATTTATTGTTTTCATGCTTTCTATTTTATTTCTTCTGTAATCTTATTTCCTTTCTTCTGCTTGCTATAGTTTTCACTCATTTTCTTTTTCCTAATTTCTTAAGGTAGAAGCTGGATCAGTAATTTGGTACCTTTTCTTTTTTCAAATGTAAGTGTTAAGTGCTATAGTGTGTGTATGTGTGTGTGTGCACGTGTGCATGCATGCTCAGTTGTGTCCGACTCTTTGTGACCCTGTGGACTGTAGCCCTCTAAACTCCTCTGTGCATGGAATTCTGAATACTGGAGTGGGTTGCCATGCCCTGCTCCAGGGGATCTTCCCGACCCAGGGATCAAACCTGAGTTTCCTGAGTCTCCTGCATTGGCAGGCGGATTCTTTACCACTGTGCCACTTAGGAAGACCTTCAGTTCAGTTCAGTTCTGTTTCTCAGTTGTGTCCAACTCTTTGCGACCCCATGAACCACAGCACGCCAGGCCTCCCTGTCCATCACCAACTCCCAGAGTCCACCCAAACCCATGTCCATCGAGTCGGTGATGCCATCCAGCCATCTCATCCTCTGTCATCCCCTTCTCCTCCCGCCATCAATCTTTTCCAGCATCAGGGTCTTTTCAAATGAGTCAGCTCTTCGCATCAGGTGGCCAAAGTATTGGAGTTTCAGCTTCAACATCAGTCCTTCCAATGAACACACAGGACTGATCGCCTTTAGGATGGACTGGTTGGATCTCCTTGCAGTCCAAGGGGCTCTCAAGAGTTTTCTCCAACACCACAGTTCTTAGTGCTATAAATTTCCAGCTAAATTATGTTTTAATTTTTATTCAGTTTATAATACTTTACAGTTTCCCTTTTGATTTCTTCTTTGACTTAAGGCTTATTTAGAAGTATTTTACTTCAAATATTTGAAGATTTTCCAGAGATCTTTCTGCTATTTATTTCTAATTTAATTCTATTGTGGTCAGAGAACATACTTTGTATGACTTGAATCCTTTAAAATTTATTGACACGTTTTTGTAGCCATGAATATGATCTGTTAAATGCTCCATGTGCAGTTGAAAAAATTGTTTTTGCCACCACTTGAAGAATTGAGGAATTATATAAATGTCAGTTAAATCAAATTAATAGTGCTGTTCCATTCTATATCTTCCTTGATTTTTGGTCTACTTGTATTATTAATTATTGAGAGAGGGATGTATAAATCTCTGACTATAATGGTAGATTTACTGATTTCTCCATGTGGTTCTATTAGTTTTTGTTTCATATATTTTGAAATTTTGTTATTAAGAGCATAAAAATTTATGATGTCATGTCCTCCAGATGAATTGAGCTCTTTATCATTATAAAATGACCATTTTCCCCCTAGTGATGTTTGAATGCTATTTGTGCCATTCATTTTAATTATATTTGTTTAAACATTCAATTATCATTTAAAAATATTTAAATAATTAGAGAAAAATCATAGAATATAACCATGTGGTTACAGTTTCCAGTGCTTTTTATTCCTTTGTTTAGGTCTGTATTTCCATCTGGTATCTATTTTCTTTTGCCTGAATATTTTCTTTTTCCTTTAATATTTCTTAAAGCATGGGTCTGCTAGTGATGAATTCTTTCAGCATTTGTATTTCTCAGTAAAATAGGAACTTTGTGGTTAAAATGATTTAGTCTTTGTTCTCAGGATTAATTAACGATTTATTACAGGCTTGAATGTGGAGTATATATTCATGCTTACACTTATATCTTTCAGCATAATAATGTCTTAGTTTTAAAATTTTAACTTATTTATGGCTGTGCTAGGTCTTCGTTGCTGTACATGGACTTTCTCTAGTTGTTGGAAGCAGGGGCTACTCGTTCCATGCCTGGTCTTCTCAGTGTGGGGGGCTTTTCTTGGTAAGGAGCACAGGTTCTGGGCTCAGGGCTTTGTTGTCCTGTGGCATGCGGGATCCTCCTGGACCATGGGTTGAATCCATGTCCTCTGTATTGGCAGGCGAATTCTTAACCACTGGACCACCAGGAGAAGTGTCTGTCTTATTTTTAACTAGAATTTTCTTTGTTTGTTTTAATGCCTACAATGGGCCAGACTCTGTTGCTGGGTAAAAGGGCTGTCCCAGAGATAAAAAGCACCAGTTCTGAGGCCTCATGGAGTCTGTATTCAGCTATGGGACCTCATATTCAGTGCATCCAGGTCCCAATCACCACTTTATTATATTTGTGCTTATATTGTTCCAAGATAACATTTTACTTTTAAATCCCAGGAAAGCTTTATTTTCAGCTTTCCTTTGTGAAATTTGGAATTATTCAATTGTTATTTCAGTATTCACTTAAAATTCCTCGGAGTTTCCAAAGTTAAAAATTCTTGTACAAAGAATATCAGAAAAACAAAGTACAACATCTAGTTTTCACATTTTTCTGATATGTTGTAGTCACTATGTAACACATTTATTCTTATCTGTGTCATCAACTGACAGCTTCCAGATCTCTATGGAACTTTGTTTAGCTGGTGGTTTATTAATCTGACTTTGTTTCAGAAATTCAGTCCAGTTTGCCCATGGTACCTATCAGAAGTAAACTTATAGCTTTGTTGTACATTTGCTCAGCTAGCAAATGTAATTGTTTGACATTTTACACGAATATAAAAGCTTCTAAACTAAGCATATTATAAACCTTTTAAAGAGATGTCCCATTAGAATTAGAAATTTATTTTAAGAGTTCATGCTGGAATGGGTGCCTATGGGTTAGGGCATAGGGTGAGACTTGAGCTCAGATCTAGAGCCCAGAGGGGAAATGCAAGATGGGATAGATTTCAGTTCAGTTCAGTTCAGTTCAGTCGCTCAGTCGTGTCCAACTCTTTGGGACCCCATGGACGGCAGTAGGCCAGGCCTCCCTGTCTATCACCAACTCCTGGAGTTTACTCAGACTCGTGTCCATTGAGTCAGTGATGCCATCCAGCCATCTCATCCTCTGTTGTCCCCTTCTCCTCCTGCCTTCAATCCCTCCCAGCATCAGGGTCTTTTCAAATGGGCCAGTTCTTCCCATGAGATGGCCAAAGTATTGGAGTTTCAGCTTCAGCATCAGTCCTTCCAATGAACATGCAGTACTGATTTCCTTTAGGATGGACTGGTTGGATCTCCTTGCTGTCCAAGGGACTCTCAAGAGTCTTCGCCAACACCACAGTTCAAAAGCATCAATTCTTTGGTGCTCAGCTTTCTTGACCGTCCAAATCTCACATCCATACATAACCACTGGAAAAACCATAGCCTTGACTAGACAGACCTTTGTTGGCAAAGTAACGTCTCTGCTTTTTAATATGCTGTCTAGGTTGGTCATAACTTTTCTCCCAAGGAGTATCTTTTAATTTCATGGATGCAGTCACCATCTGCAGTGATTTTGGAGGCCCCCCAAATAAAGTCTGTCACTCTTTCCACTGTTTCCCCATCTATTTCCCATGAAGTGATGGGACCAGATGCCATGATCTTAGTTTTCTGAATGTTGAGCTTTAAGCCAAATTTTGCACTCTCCTCTTTCACTTTCATCAAGAGGTTCTTTAGTTCTTCTTTGCTTTCTGCCATAAGGCTGGTGTCATCTGCGTATCTGAGGTTATTGCTATTTCTCCTGGCAATCTTGACTCCAGCTTGTGCTTCATCCAGCCCAGCGTTTCTCATGATGTACTCTGCATATAAGTTAAATAAGCAGGGTGACAATATACAGCCTTGATGTGCTCCTTTCCCTATTTGGAACCGGTCTGTTTTTCCATGTCCAGTTCTAACTGTTGTTTCCTGACCTGCATACAGATTTCTCAAAAGGCAGGTCAGGTGGTCTGGTATTCCCATCTCTTTCAGAATTTTCCACAGTTTATTGTGATCCACATAATCAAAGGCTTCGGCATAGTCAATAAAGCAGAAATAGATGTTTTTCTGGAACTCTCTTGCTTTTTTGATGATCTGATCCAGCGGATGTTGGCAATTTGATCTTTGGTTCCTCCGCCTTTTCTAAAACCAGCTTGAACATCTGGAAGTTCACGGTTCATGTACTGTTGAAGCCTGGCTTGGAGAATTTTGAGCATTACTTTGCTAGCATGTGAGATGAGTGCAATTGTGCGGTAGTTTGAGAATTCTTTGGCATTGCCTTTCTTAGGGATTGGAATGAAAACTGACCTTTTCCAGTCCTGTGGCCACTGCTCAGTTTTCCAAATTTGTTGGCATATTGAGTGCAGCACTTTCACAGCATCATCTTTTAGGATTTGGCATGGATAAAAGCAAGATATGGGGTTAAAGATACGGAAGTTTGTATTAGAACAATTCAAAATGGGAACACGAAATGGACTCTTCTGTGAAGCAGTGAGCTTCACTAGGTGCACTCAGCGGGAGCTAGGTAGTACAGACTGTTGTGGGATATATCTGTATCTAGGAAATGTGACTTCTAAGACACCCCCTCATTTTAAGATTCCTTTATTTTAGTAGTGCAAAAGTTTATAAATATTACAGATGCTCAACATCAGGGGACAGAGTCCACAAACTATGACTTATTTGCATTTTAAATGTATAAAGTTACAAGTTTACAGGCTGAGTCATTAATGACAAGCTCTACATAAATGATTTTTTAAAAAAAAATCAGGATTGAAAGTTTTTATTGATTGTAGGAGTATACTATATGTTTAATTACATATTATTTTAAAAGAATATGAAATAATAAAAATTAATGTTGGGGTGTATTGATTTTAAATAACATCCTTTAGAGTCTTAGAAATTTTGTTTTTAAAGAGAGTATGTATTTTGTTTAACAGAAGTCTCATTTAGTGCCCAGGGATGAGCTGAGGATTAACTGATTAATCCTTACAGCAACCCTAGGAAGTATTATTATTATTATTATAGATTTTTAGGTTTAAAAAAACAAGGTGGAGAACAGGGTCCAGAATGCTACTGCTGTTAAAGAATACAGATAACCTGGGTATGCACTGAATATCTCTGGAGGAATAATTCTGTATCTTTGTCTTTCTCTCTCTCTCTTTCTCACACACACACACACATACACACACACACACACATGCCTATAGAGAAGGGAACTGGGGTTCAACATGAGTTCAATTCTTTTTTGTTACTGTGTCATTAAAAAAACCAACTTGCATGTATTATTTGTGTTGTTGTCTCATTGTTCAGTTGTGTCCAACTCTTTGTAACCTTATGGACTGTAGCCCACCAGGCTCCTCTGTCCATGGAATTTCCCAGGCAAGAATACTGGAGTGGGTTACCATTTCCCTCTCAAGCAGATCTAAATAATTTGAGCCTATACTGTATAAGACTAAAAAATAAAACATTTTTGGTTCTGAAATTGACACTCAGAAAAAGGAGTGTATTAGCATACCCAGAAGTCAATGCTTGAGATGGGTTAAACTTTCTACTTGAGTAAGGCCGTAAGGTTCAAATAATGATTGAAGGTCCAGACAAGAAGGAAACCAGCAACTAGATAATGAAACAGAGATTAGGGTAAAATAAGAGGGTTAAAGGGGAAAATATTCATTCAAGAATGTGTCTTTATTTGAAGAATTTGTGAGAAAAAAGGATGGGTCCTCTGTAAAAAGAGAAGATGTTGCCTCTAAACACAAAAAGAGCAGACTGTCAAAGTCCTGGAAACTGACTGGTGTCTGCAGAAATGGTACATTTACAAGCAGCAACCTTTAGCCCTAAGACTGCTTCCTAATGGCTTCCTAATGGTGACCCAGACCCAGGAACCTTTTTACTTTTCTTGTTGAGGCACAGGGCCATTCTCACTTAGCAGACATAGGCCTTGTAGAGGACAGCAAGAACCACAGCATGTTCCAAGGAAATACTTCTCTCTCTCTCACTCACCTTTCATCATCCATCCACTCCCTGGATGTTTACAGAGCACCTGCTATGCACCAATAACCCCTAACAGGCATAAACTAACATATTTCAAAGTTTACAGAGAAGAGCACTCTTCTCTCTAAACTGTCTAGTAAGCAACCTGACCCTTGGTTTCTGGACAGGTATTGTAACTTAACACTACCTGGCTTACCCTGTCATTTGTGGCCGAGCAAACACCACTGACTGTGTTAGTTTCCTGTTGCCACTGAAACAAAGTGCCACTAACTTAGTAGCTTAAAACAACCAGAACTACTCTCTTACAGTCCTAGAGGTCATAAGTCTGAAGTCTGGGCTGACGTATGGTGTCTACATAGCCGCATCTTTTGGGAGGCTCACGGGGGAAATTCAGGCTTCCCTGGTGGCTCAGATGGTACAGAAATGCCTGCAATGTGGGAGACCTGACTTCGATCCCTGGGTTGGGAAGATCTCCTGTGAGAGGGCATGGCAACCCACCCCAGTATTCTTGCCTGGAAAATTCCATGGACAGAGGTGCCTGGTTGGCTACAGTCCATGGGGTCGCAAAGAGTCAGATGCGACTGGGCATGACGCAGCACACAGAGCCGGAATCCATTCCCTTGCCTTGTCCTCCTTCTAGCAGTTGTCTGCATTCCTTGGCTTCTGGCTGCATCACTCTGACTGACTCCTGCTTCTGTCCTTGTATCTCCTTCTGACTCTCATGCCTCCTTCTTTCCCTTTAAGGACCCTTTGTTTACACTGGGCCCACCCAGACACTCCAAGATAATCTCCCTCACTTAAAATAAAGCAATTATGAATTTTAGTCACATCTGCAAAATACCTTCACAGCAATACTTACTGTGTTTGATGGCATTACTAGGGAGATAGATGCCATAAGCTGGTCACCACAGTTACTTAATATTTTCTTTAAATATGCACACTATTTAAATATACTTACTGAAAAAAGAAAAATTTGTTTTACTACATGATGAAAAACCCATATTTCATTCCACAGATATAAAATATATGGAAACAAATACTATGAAAATACTCGCTAAATTCCAACTAGATACCACTCACTGCCCGCTGAAGGCTAAGCCTGTGGCTTGGTCTCCTTGTTTACAAAAGCGGACCAGCAAGCGTTAGAGAGGTGTTGACAATTCAACACCAAATTGAGCCTTTCTCCTCGACAGGAAAAGGATTGAAAGACCTTCAAAAGGAAAGTCATGCCTTTCTCAATATTTAATGAAGCATTTGTGCGCCAAGTAAAATCCCATCACAGATTGCAGAGACTCTGTTTCTGACTTTGGGAAACATTGGCATAATGTTTTCAAATCCAGGCTCTTGAATCAGGCTGAATATAAACCCAGAGTCTCTTCTCCATGCACTAGCTATTCACCAAATCTGCTTCCTTACCTATAGAGTGGCAGTAATAATAAAGCCTCCTCGACAGTCCTAACTAGTTCTTTAAGTGAGATATGCATGCACAGTTCTTGGCTTAATGCCCAGCACAACACATCTGCCTCGAAAATGTTGGCAACTTTTAAAGGAGAAGTCACTGTTTTAACTCCGACATCAGGATGCTTTCTCATATTGTCTGCTCTCTCCTCTCCCTCTGCCCACCCTCAAGTTGAGACCTTGTGCTTGACCTTGACGTAATCTCTTCACTCTCAAGGTACAGAAACACACCACTGAATCTTATTTTAACTGTTGAATCGACCATAATTCAGGTCTACGTGCCCTCTAAAGAGGGGCTTCCCAGGTGGTGCTAGTTGTAAAGAATCTGCTAATGCAGGAGGCACAAAAGATGGGGGTTCAGTCCTTGGGTTGGGAAGATGCCCTGGAGTAGGAAATGGCAACTTGCTCCGGAGGAAAATTCCATGGGTAGAACTTACGAGAGTTTCAGGGCACTATGCTCGGTGGCCTATGTGAGCTTGAGGCTGGATGCCTGCAACACACTTCAAGGAGCCATTTGGAAGCTACAGATCTTGCACAGTTAGGCCACTTGATGGCTGAGAGGCACAAACTACAAGGGATAAAATTATAACTTGCTCAGAATTGTACTTTATATTTCCCTTTGGTTGCCTGTTTGTTTCTCAGTATAATTTGGGGTGTTGTCTGTGGCCCACAGTAATCTAGGTGGTTTGGTGTACTGAGGTGTCTTAGGAATTACCTTTCTGAGTTGTTTTATGAATTACCTTTCCTCTAACTTCCTTGTGGCCAAGATTAGCAAGCATAGTTTAGGATTATAAGTGCTGTGTTTCAGTGACAGAAAGATTACACTGTGATGAAAGATACTTATATGTCCTAATTATTCTGATTTGATGAAATATTAGCTTTCCTTATGAAATGGTTATAATGGACATGTAATTTTTTATGTAAGCTTTTTAAAAATATAGTTTTTCTCAAAAGAGAAATGCTAGAGGAGACATATTATTTCACCTCTTTATGTGCATACATTAAAAGAAAAATCTGCATGTCTATGAAATGTTAATTGTATATTGAATTATTGCCAAGCTCTCCTAATTTATTAGGAAGTATGAGTTATGGCTAAATTATTTAATAGAAGCTAAATGTTAATAGTTTAAATTACAGTTGGACTTAGTTGAATATTAAATAGGGCATTTTTTCCCAAATATTACTTTCAAAATAGTCTAGTATAATGACTCAAATGAGCACACATTTTTTTTTCCCCTCAGTCTTATGCAATTAAAGGGCTTCCCAGGTGGCTCAGTGGTAAAGAATCTGCCTGCAGAGCAGGAGACACAGGTTTTATCCCTGAGTTGGGAAGATCTCCAGGAGAAGGCAATGGCAACCCACTCCGGCATTCATGCTTGGGAAATCCCATGGACAGAGGAGACTGGCAGGCTACGGTCCATGGGGTCATAAGAGTTGGGCATGATTTAGCAACTAAACCACCACCACCATGCAATTAAAACAGTATTTTACAGAAGAGAGTTGGTTTGCTGTACTTACAATCTTACTTTGGAGAAAAACAGATTGCTAGGTTGCTTTCCATTGAGATGAGGCGTAGATCCAGGTTTTATGCAGTCCAAAACTTATGCAATTTTGGAGTTCCTCTTTGAGGAAAAAAAGACCAAACAATTGATTTTTACAAACTTTACAAAAATATATGACCCTATGAACACATTGGAAAGGTTCCCTCACAAGGTCAAGGAAAAATCAAGTGAGGAGCCCCCTTAGGCCTCAGCCTTGTTACCTTCACAGCAAATTCACTTCTGGCTAAATGTAAATTATTGTGAAAGCTTCTGAGAAGGCTCCACTTTCCCAAATTCATGAAAAGGCTCTTTGGGTTTGATCCCTGGGGACAGGTAATATTATAAAAAATCAGTTACCTACATAAGATGATGCATTATTCTGTTACTGACAATGTCCCTTATTATGTCTATTTATTGAAGCATGATACAATAACTAAAAACTTTACCATTTTTTGAAGGAAGTAGCCAATATCACTTTCACAGGTGTGAGGAAATAGAAACAAAGGATTATATATATATGTAAAATATATATATATATGAAAGCATTTTTTTCCCTTGGAGTAGATTTTTTCAAGATAATTTTATCTTGCTAGTATTTACATAATTACTTTCTCAAAGAACATTCCATTAATATATTAGGTTTAAGTAGTGGTTAAAAGTGGAAAGCAAAAAAATAAAGCAAGGAGCCTAAACTTAAAATAATTTTACAACAGAGAAAGAACAATTTTCCTGACCATGCTTCTTAGATCTCCAAGATCAAAATGAAGTGGACAATTTAGATATTTACTGCATGTAGGAAATAACAAGTAATCTCTGTAGATAACTCTAGAAGAAACTTTTTTTCAGAACCTCCTGAAATAAGAACATTGTTAATTTCCCATTTTGATTATAAGGATTTGGTCTCTCAGTTTTTTTCTTGTCTCAGGTACATAATTTTAATAGCCTAATAATTGGTCATGTTTTTCCCATTTTCTTTTTTAAATTTTATTTTATTGAAATACAGTTGATTTACAATGTTGTATTAATTTCCACTGTACAACAAAGTGATTCAGTTAAAATATATGTGTTCTCTTTCATTTTTTTTTCCATTATGATTTATCACTGGATAGTGAATATAGTTCCCTGTGTCATATAGTAGGACCTTGTTGTTTATCCATACTATATATGATCTTTTGCATCCACTAACCCCAAACTTCCAATCCATCCCTCTCCCACTCCATCCTTGGCAGCCACAAGTCTGTCCTGTAAGTCTGTGAACCTGTTTCTGTTTCATAAATAAGTTTATTAGCCTCATATTTAGGTTCCATATATAAGGGATACCATATGGTATTTGTTTTTTTCTGACTGACTTCTCTTAGTATGATAATCTCTAGATCCATCCAAGTGGCATTTTTTTTATTCTTTATAACTGAGTAGTATTCCATTGTATATATATTCTTTATCCATTCATCTGTTGGTGGACATTTAGTTTATTTCCAACTCATTTCTCCTTTTTGAAGATGAAGAATGAAATAACTAAATGATCAGATAATGGAGGAAGGGGAGGAAAGAGGCACAAAATTAGGATTTTCAATTGGATACTGAAGAAGGAAAATAATGTGAATTTACTGAATAATAAATTAATCTCACTGACCTCATCATCTTTTGACAACACATGTAGAGCAGGGACACTGGAAAAGAGAGATGTCAGCTGTGTGGATAAGATGATCTGTTGCCCTCAGATGGGACGGGACTTGTTAGGTTTGTCCAGACTGGGCAGCAAGGTGGTTGCTGCAATTGGTTCAGGTAACCCCCCTTGATAATGCATAAATTATCTTTACAACCTAAGAACATTGAAAATAACAAGAGGATAAGTACAAACAGACAGTACTAGGGATGTGATGTACAACATGATAAATATAATTAACCCTGCTGTCCACTCTACATGAAAGTTATTAAGAGAGTAAATCCTAAGAATCTACATCAAAAGGAAAAACACTTTTTTTCTATTTCTTTAATGTTCTGTCTATATGAGATGATGGATATTCACTAAATGTATTGTGGTCTTCATTTCACGATGATGTAAGTCAAATCATTATGCTGTACACCTTAAACTTAGCAGTGGTGTATATCAATTATGTTCTCATTGGGGCTTTCCTGGTGGCTCAGTTGATAAATAATCTGCCTGCAATGTGGGAGACCTGGGTTTGATCCCTGGGTTGGGAAGATCCCCTGGAGAAGGGCATGGCAATCCATTCCAGTATCCTTGCCTGGAGAATCCCCATGGACAGCGGAGCCAACGGGTCTGCAGTCCATGGGGTCACAAAGAGTTGGACATGACTGAGTGAACATCACTTCACTTCAAAACTGGAACAACAAATTTTTTAACTTTTAATAAAAATATAAAAGTAATAATGGGTTAGTTGGAAATAATGGCATTCATATTAAATAATTAATTCATAATTAATTAAAATTTAATGCACACTTCATAGTTTTCAACCACGAATTTGAGGCAGCTCAATGGATATACATGTAAAAATGTAAATAAATAGAATTTTTTTTAAAAAAAGTATAGTTATGGAAAATAGAGTGGAAAGTTAATAATTGTGGTGGTGAGATTGGGAGCAAATATAACACATATATCCTGGCCAGGGGGGCTTCCCAGGTGGCGCTAGTGATAAAGAACCTGTCTGCCAATGCAGGAGAAGTAAGGGACGTGGGTTCCACCCCTGGGTTGGGAGCACCCCCTGGAGGAGGGCATGGCAGCCCACTCCAGTACTCTTGCCTGGAGAATCAAATGGACGAGGAGCCTGGTGGGCTACAGTCCACAGGGTCACACAGAGTCAGACGTGACTGAAGGGACTTGGCACGTATGCACGCATCCTGGCCAGGAGGGCACGGATCCCATAACAGGACAAGAAATTTGTCTTAAGGCTTCACAGAAACCTAAAAGAACTATGGTCAGTTAGCAGTTTTTTAAAGTAACTGTGAGAGGGAGAAAGTACTCATTTCTTCTAGGAAGCAATGCTTTTCCTAACACAAGGTTTAAAATGAATTTCTCAAGTGAAACTGTAGTAAGCAATATTCATAGAAAACAAAAATAATGGGTTTATAAGCTGTTTCTTGTATTGTCAGTTGATGAAGGCCAGCTGAATTTTTGAAATGCTGCTGGGCCCAAACAGCTCTGCAGGGAGTAATCCAAACTATGGAAAGAACCTGAAACCATTTACTAACCAGTTTATCAAAGTACAAATATGAAAGTAACAAGCTAAAATAATATGTAGTATAATTCTGGTACTTCCAATCTCTTCTCAATAACATGTTGACATTAGCTAAGAGAGATGTCTCTGCCCTGATTCCGATTCAGGTTTTCTTTTACCTTGCTTTTTGTAAAATTCATACAGTACAGTCAAATAACTTTAAAAAAGATTTCTAACTGCTCTGGTTGAGATTTTCAAGGCTATTTATTTGCTGCATTTCATTTTCTGTAGCTGTTTTCTCTCCCTGAGTCGCAGTTCTTCATTCCTTCTTGAGGTGGTTACTTGGTACAGAAGAACGGCAGTGTGATTTTGGTAAAGCCTTTGGAAGACTCCCATGATATCCTTGAAGACAAGATGGCGGGATATAATTTGGGTGGCAGATCTGTAGCCAGTTGAACATCTATATCCCCAAAATGATGTTAATAGACAGCTGTTATTCTGGATGGAGGACTCTGTGGCATGTTGTAGGTGTAAGAAATGCTAAAGCAAGATCAGGTTGGGGTGCTGAAGTAGATGAGCTCAGTTCTAGACATTCCTGTGAGACTTTCAGGTTGAAATGTTCTTTATCAATTGAGCAAATGGGTTTGAAAGAGGAAAGAAGGAAGAAAGAGAGGGGAGAGGGAGGGAAGGAGAACAAGGAGAAAAAAAGGAAAGAAGGAAGAAAAAGAAATAAAGAAATTGAGCTCTAGTAAACATTTATTATTTATTATCATATATAATATATAAACATTATTATTATTTTATATTATTGTTTATTATATTATAGCAAACATTAAGTATCAGCAAACTATGTGGTATAATATATAACAAACTATATATAATAACAAACTATTATATATATAATACATATAAGCATTTATTATTAATTATTATTATTTATTATATCATGGCAAACATTTATTAAGTACCAACAAACTATGTGGGCTTCCCTGGTGACTCAGTGGTGAAGAGTCTGCCTGCAACGCAGGAACTGCGGGAGTTGCAGTTTCGATCCCTGGGTCTGGGTCTAGGAGATCCCCTGGAGGAGGGCATGGCAACCCACTCTGGTATTCTTGCAAGATTTGAGTGTGTTTTAAATGCTCAAGTGGCACTTGGAGAGACAGAGCAAAGATTCGAAAGAGCGGTGATTGTAGGAGCAAAGCGACAGAGATGCAGGAACAGATGACTCCTTCTTAAGCACAAGTAGACCGTCCACCTGGAAATGGAGGAAATGATGAATATGTAAACAGGGAGGTCTGGAGGTAGAGCTTCCCTGGTGGCTCAGGTAAAGAATCCGCCTGCAATGCAGGAGTCCTGGGTTCAATCCCTGGGTTGGGAAGATCCCGTGGAGGAGGGAACGGCTACCCACTCCAGTATTCTGGCCTGGAGAATTCCATGGACAGAGGAGCCTGGCAGGCTACAGGCCATGGGGTCCCACAGAGTTGGGCACGACTGAGCGACTTTCACACACACTGGAGGTGGGAGAGAAGCCTCTGAACTGTTCATTGTGAGGAAATAGTGGCCCAGATAAGCTAAGAGGTTGGTATGGGGTCTCGCAGCCAGCTTGTAGCATTTCTGGAACTAGTAGAGTCCACTGTGTTTCCCATGATATTATGTCTTCTCCCAGTGAAAACATCTCCCCTTGACTCCTAAGATATTAGGCTATTTTTGGATTGAGGAACTCTTGTCTGGTTTTATGACTCTTGTTTCTTCTCTCGTCAGTTAAATGTATTCCAGGCCCACCTGCGGTACGACATAATTGAACAATTAGGGATCCTGTGTCTATTGCTTCCTAGCTTTGAGCTCTTAGGCAAAGTTCTTAATTTTGCCCATCTGTAAGGTGGGTACAATAAAACTTAGCTTCAGATTACATGAGGATCAAGTGAGATAATAGGCACACATGCCCCAGTGCTCAGAATGCTCAGAAATACAATGCCCTATCTCTTTTCTCTCCCTTGGTGAGATTCCCTAGAGACCCAGGCTCCTTGCTTCTGTGCAGTTTTGAGAAAGTCACTCATCTTTCTGAATCTATTTGTTCATCTCAGAAAATGGAAGCAATCTTACGATGCTCCTGTGTTGTGAGGATGCAAATGGCCCCGAGGAAGCCTCTGTGAGGCTGCACCGTCAGGTTTGTTGACTCTAAATCTCATCTACTTCCTGAGCTTTACTTCTCACCCCCTGTGAACATCTGCCTCCCGGGCATATTTTCCAGCCTCTTCTCACTTGAGCGTTAGGTTCCAACTACTTGTTGGATGTTGCCGGGATCATCTGCCAACAGGCACAATTATTTTTATCTTGTTATAGTCACAACTCATCTATGAATTCTCATATTTTGCATAGCTGGCAAACTCTTCCTCCTGACCCCTACTTTCCCTGGTGGCAGCCCCTTCTTCTCTTTCCTCTCATTGTGCTGGTTATTTTCTATTTGTTATCTAGCCTCTCATCTGAGCATCTCTCAGCATCTTTCAGTCTCCCTTGCCAACTGGCTCCTCATTGTAATTCCTCATTCACAAGCGGGGAAAATGGCCAATGTTCTGTTGGAGAACAGGGCCGTGGTTCCACTATACTGGGAGCTAAGGCAACATTCTTGGTTATTCGGGACTCCTCTTGCCACTGGAGGTATTGGCCACTTACTAAGGAGAAATTTGGTTGTTGTCACACAAAACAGTGAATGGAAAACTGTTGTCCTCAGAACACAGGATGACACAGGATGCTGCAGGAATGAAGTTTTATTTTACCCTGACAGGTGCTGACCAAGAGTAAAGAGAACATGGAGGGGATGGTAGAAGATGGGAGGTGCAGTTATCAGTTTAGACCCCATGATTAGCTGTAGAGGCGGCTGCATAACTTATACTGATTTTGTCTTTATCTTCCTCCTTTCCTTCTTCCCCAGATGAGGTACTGAAGGTAGATCATACTGCAGTTTAGGTCCTGCTCAGAATAAACCTGAATTGATGTCACCCTGAGGCTGATGATAGCTAGGGGTGTTTTCCACATGGGGGACAGAGTTTTTTCATTTGAGGGATGAGTAAAAAGGGATACTGAGGAGCAAAAATGTGGGTTGTTCTGATTAACTTCCATTTGCATCTGTTCCCCTCTGCCCACCCCATCTATTGCCTGATCTGTTCTAGCCTGGGATATTGGGCTGGCTTCCCAGCAATGGGAAGTAAGGCAAGAAATTGACCGGGAGGGAGAGGAGAGGTTGAGCTTTTTCTCCCCTGCTTCCTTCCTGGTCAGGGGCTATATTTTGGCAGTTAACGCACTTCTCTAGGTTATAGGTGACCTCTTCTTCTTCATGGTCCCCGCTCATATGCTGCTTGGTGAACACTTCCATCCCCTTGGCCTTTTTTCCAGGTCAGGTTCCATGAGAAACAGACTCCAACATTCTGTCTGTAGGAGGCCTGGTGAGTGAGTGCTCTTGAAGTTGCCACTGGGGGTGGGGAGGTGAGGGAAGCAGGACTGGGCAGAATGAGCTGGGATGACCCTGTAGTTGTGAGACGGGGGTGTGCAGGGAAGGGCGGCAAGTGGGCGGGACCTTAAACTCCAAGTAGACCAGTTACTGGGTGTGTGAAAGGACGCGTCTTCAGTAAGAAGGTGCTTTTAGTGGAGGATAAGTCCCAAAGAGAGATTTGGCTAATGCCAGTTGGCCACCAGTACTCCCAGCTGCTAATGGATGAGGTCAGTCCTGGAGGGGAATCAGGGTGGTGTTCCCCTGACACCCCTCAAACTCAGGTGGCCCAAAGACTAGTCTCTGGGGGTTTCGACATCCATTGTTGCCTCTCTTAACCTGCTCACACCTCTGTAATATTGTCTTTTGATTCAGTTCTCTTAATTGAACTATCTGAGGTTGGTTTATTTCCTTTCAGAGCCCTGACTCATATAGATATTTATTTTAAAATAACCTGAATATATAAATACAAACTCTCATATATTCAAGGAGTATGGTACCTGATACTAAGCAGACCCTATCTGGCTGGGGAGGTGAGGGCAGGCTTAGTCAAGGAAGTGATGTGAGTGAACTTCTGAAGGGGGAGCCAAGGTAACTATGAGGAAGAGAAGAAGAGGCAGGGGAGGGGAGAGGAAGGCGAGATCTTTAACTGAAGAAAACTTTGAGTTTGTACATCCAACCCACCCGACTAACAGGTAAGGGCTCTCAGGTAGCTGGGAGAGTGGAAGCAGGAAATAGAGGCTGGAGAGAAAGGCAGGACCACACCCTCACGGCTTTAAGCCCCTTATTAAGGGTAATCCTAGAGATTCTGGAAAAGCTTTGAAGGTTTTTGGGACATAATCAGAATTGCATTTGAAGAAGATCTCTCTGGCTAATCAAAGACCAGTACCATTTTTAATTTGGGGAAAATTACCACTTGCCTGCCATTGTTTGTTAAAAGCGGAAGACTCTTTTGGGTTCATAGAAGTCTCCAAACTGACTAGGTAGAATTTCTATCAGTTGGCAAATCAGACACATGAACTGCAGTATCTCATGGACAGAATGTTACCTGGTACCCCCCACTGTGCCTGTTGTTTCTTTTTCACATTATGATAATTTGTTGCTCTTCTCCCTACTGGTAAGTGATACTAAGAGTGTATCAACCATCAGCCTTTTCATATAATAACAATTTGTATCAAAAAGTTGGAGAATACTGTATACTCTATCAGGACTTCTGATTTTGCTTTCCACTCATTTTTGGAGTCTTTAAAAAGTATACAAACATCTACTACTTTGGTCCTGGAATTGATTGAATAGGATTTCTTTTTATTCTCCCTTCAGGTTAATGTTAATGGAGAAGTGTGAATACAGAGTATTAGTCATGGTTCCATGTACAGATATAGTTTAGGACCTCAGGGCTCCTTTCTGCTTTCTCAGTTCTTGTTGACCATTGAGCAGAGAGGAACAGAATCAAGGCAGAGCCTGATCCCTTGCTGAATTTATGAGTAGAGAATGTGGGCTGATGGCCACATAGGACCAACCAACAGGAATGCTGGGACCAGAGCCCAGAACACTTGCCTCACCTAGTGTTTCTATCCTGTTACCCTTCCCAGCAGCCCCTGCCTCACCCAGAAAGGTCCCAAAGTGGGACCTGGGAGTTTAGTATGCCATTGCTTCTTGCTTGAAGTAATTCAGGCATGAAGAGTCTCTCAATCTAAATAATTAACCTAAAAATAGTCATCTCATTGGGCTGATATTTTTGAATTGTGTCCCTTAAAAAGGTATGTTGAATCCTATCCCCCAGTACCTCAGACTGACCTTACTTGGCAGTAGGGTCTTGGCAGATGTAATATATAAGACAAAGCAGGTGTGCACGCTAAGTCACTTCAGTCGTGTCTGACTCTTTGTGACCCTGTGGACTGTAGCCCACTAGGCTCCTCTGTCCAAGGGGTTCTCCAGGCTAGAACACTGGAGTGGGTTGCTATGCCCTCCTCCAGGGCATCTTCACAGCCCAGGGATTGAACCTGCATCTATTTATGTCTCCAGCATTGGCAGGTGTGTTCTTTATCACTAGCACCACCTGAGTAGGGTGGGCCCTGGGCCCTTAATCCTATGTGCCTGGTGTCCTCATAAGATGGGGAGAGACACAAAGACATATGGGGAGAATGTGGCCATGGCAGCAGCAATTGGATTGGTGCATCCACCTCTAAGTGAAGGAATACCAAAGACTGTTGGCAAATACAGAAACTAGAAGAGGCAAGAGAGGATTCTCCTCGACAGGTTCAGAGGGAGCAGGGCCCTGCTGACACCTTGATTTCATCTTTCTAGCTTCCAGAACAGTGAGACAATAAAGTTCTGTTGTTTTAAGTCCTCCAGTTTGTAATTTGTTATGGCAGCCTAGGAAACTACATTAGTTGGTGTCAATTTTTATCATAAACCTTGAGGTAAAGGCCCACATTTATTATCATCTAAGGTTTGAGTCCTTTTTGATTAAGATTTAAGGACTTCCCAGGTGGCTCAGTGGTAAAGAATCCACTTGCCAATAAAGGAGATGCAGGAGACATGGGTTTAATCCCTGGGTCGGGAAGATTCCCTGGAGAAGGAAATGGCAATCCACTCCAGTATTCCTGCCTGGAAAATTCCATGGACAGAGAAGCCTGGTGGGTTACAGTCCATGGGGTCTCAAAGAGTCAGACACGACTCAAGCAACTGAGTGTGCACCATTAAAGACAGATTTTAAGTTTTGCCTTTTGGATAATTATCAAGAAGGCATAGTTGATGCAGTTTGCTTGCCTTTCTTATTAAGGACATTTCTTTTCTCCATTCACATAATCATAAGTCATTGTTCTGAGATTTCATATTTGGTACCCCCTTCTCTAATAGTGACATTCTTGCCTGTTTGTTTTTTTTCCCCCTGATATTTCTCTGCAGCCAATTTTCAGGTCCATTCCATGAAGTCCTGGGCAAACCCAGGACTGCATGCTTGAAACTCTCCCATGGAACTCAGGCCATTTATTTAATTTGTCCACTGCATTCTTTAATTGATTACATACTCTACAGTCAACCTTTTAATGATGATCTTAATTGTGACCTTGATCCTCCTGAAATTCCCACTGTGCTAATTTGCAACCATGTGCTCCACTTTGGGGCTTCTAGACTGCAGGGAAAGTTAGATCTATGTACCTCTTACTCAAGCCATCCAGTTCACCCAAGCTCTTATTCAGTAATTCTTATATTCACCACTTGTTGAGTTGCTAAGAAACTCCCCACCATTTCCTCTTTCTTATATCCGCTCCAAACAGATGATTTTTGCTCTCTCCTTATTGGACACCTAGGCCATCTGGCAACTTCATTTGTATTCTTGATCTCATCCTTACATACTCACTTAATTCCCTCCAGAATCTTCAATCCCTTGATCACCCACTATTTTTTTCTCTTCGTAAATTCCTATGCATTTGACTGAAGTAAAAGGAAAATTCACCCCACAGGAGTTTAGCTAGTGTTTCTCAAATTGTAAAATACATCTGAATCACCTGGGGAGCTTGTTAAACTAGATTCAGTCAGTCTGAGGCCTGAGATTCTATAGGTCTAATAAGATCACAAGTGATGCTAATGTTCCTGGTCCCCAGACCACAAGGATTTACCTTTTTAAGTGCATATATGTGTGTGTGTTAAGTCGCTTCAGTCATGTCTGTCTCTGCAATTCTATGGACAGTTGCCTGCCAGGCTCCTCTGTCCATGGGACTCTCCAGGCACAAATGCTGGAGTGGATTGCCAAGTCCTTCTCCAGGGGATCTTCCCAACCCAGGGGTCAAACCTGTGTCTCTTATGTCTCCTGCATTGGTAGGTGGGTTCTTTACCACTAGTACCACCTGGGAAGCACTTAAGTGCATACAGGGTCATCCTCATGGGGTAAGTGCAGCATTTGCATGATGGCTTTCATTCTCCAGGGCTGTCTCTCATGGCCTCAAGATCCTGCCACTGTCTCAGACTTTCCATCGTGATCTGAGTACATCCAAAGGCAGGAGGCAGGGTTTGACCAGAGAGGGGAGAATGAGAGAACCTTCTTTTCTTTCTCATCTCATCAAGGAGGTGAATATTTCTTGAAGCCTCCCACTCCCCCTTAAAATTTGTTGGCTTATAGTTGGGTCACACCTGACCACTAACTGTCAGACCAGGATGGGACAGAAAGATTATGACTTATTTCAGAGGCTGGACATACCAGTACACAAGGCGAGTTCTGTCGGCAGCAAGGGGGTGGGGATGGCCCACTGAGGCGGGCAGTATCATGGTTCTCAGTGGCATCTTGAGCTAGACCTGGTTTTCAAGCATTTATTTAAGGGAAAAATGTTTTAATAATATTGCTTCATCTATTTAGTTTTGGAGCATCTTTTCATGTTTTCTCTATGAATATTCCAATATCTTCATATTCTAACACTGTGAACATATGAAAAAAAAAAACCCACTGAATTGTATACCTTAAACATGTGAATTGTAGGTTTGTGAATTCAGCATGTTATTTCTGGTCCCTTGCACTGGGAGCACCCTCATGGGTGGGAAGGAGTCAGCTTTGCTGACTGTACTTTTACTTCTAGCCCGTGCTTCACACAAAGGCGCTCAGCAAATACTTCTTGAGGCAATCGCACACTTTTATACTGTAACGGATGATTATACAGTGCTTCATAAATTTCAAAGCATTTTTTCCCCCAGGGACAGCAGCAGTTCCTTTGGGCCTCAGAACATCTCAAAGGTCGTCAGAGTGGGTGATTATGAGATTGTTATTCGTCCCTATTGTGAAAAATGATCAGCTGTACAACAAGGGAAAAAGACCAAAACCCGTTTCTGTCCACTAACTTTCATCTGAGGGGCTCTCTCAGGCCTGTTGGGCTTGCACTCCTGTCTCTCAGAGAAAGGGGAGCCACTTTGTAGTACAATCAGCACCGCTCTGGAGACTGATTCCCAAACTACAGCCCAACAGCACAGCAGTTCGGGTCACTTGGGGGGCAGAAACCAAAGAACCGAGATTCCTTCGCTGAGCAAACATCGCGATGAGGCCAGTGGGATTTTAGCTTCGGGGTATTGGACTCCTCAAATGCTTCTAACCAGAAGGTTTGAGTTAGTGGGGTGTTCTATGACCATGACCTCAATGGCATTTAACTAAACGTCTTCCAGGTACATAATTAAGGGTTCTAGGTTCTGATCCGCTCCCTACCCTCTTGTGCTCCCCACTTTCCCAACACACACACACACACACATCTGATCCGCTCCCTACCCTCTTGTGCTCCCCACTTTCCCAACACACACACACACACATCTGATCCGCTCCCTACCCTCTTGTGCTCCCCACTTTCCCAACACACACACACACACACACAAACACACACACACACACACACGCCTGGATCTTTCCAGAAGGAGGGGAGGGAGGCACCGGAGGAGCCATCTTGCCAACAAACACTTGAAGCCCCCTCCAAAAAGAAGTCCTTAGAGTCCTCCTCGTCCCCCTAGTTAGGAGGCGCGCACTCCTTGTCTTACAAAACCACGAGCCACTGGACGATCTAACGATGTGCTCATTCAGATCCACCACAGCAGCCCGGAAGCCTCGGCCGCTTCCCAGAGGGGGGGACTGGAGAACTCCCGGGGACCCACGGAGGCCCCGGGTGTCCCCGCGGGCAGCCGCGCAGGTGAGCGGCCGCCGCTGGGCTTGCCGCCTCCGCCCCCGCGGCGCCCCGCCCCTCCCCGCACTGGGCCGGGGGCGGTCCAGGGCTCTGTCCAGCCGCCAGGAGGCTCCGGCGGGAAGTGTGGCAGCGACATCGGAGACCCGGGACCCGGCGACCGTGCCCGGCCGATTAGGGTGCGCCCAGGCGCGGGGCCATCATCTCCCCGCGGGCGCCGGGCGCGGCGGCCGCTGGAGCCGCAGGTGGTTCCCCGGGCCGGCCCTTTTCTCCTCCCCCTTTCCTTTCTCTCGCCTCCCCTCCCTCTCGCCCGGTGTCGGCGGCACTTCCCCCGCTTCCTCCTCCCTCTCCAATCGGGAGGGAGGGAAGGAGTCGCCGGCTCTTTCCTGCCTCCCTGCAAACTTCAGCGGGACTCGCGTCTCCAACTCGCCGCCGCGCCCCCAGCCCGGGAGCTGCTCCTCGAACTTCCTCTGGCCGCGCGGCCCGGGAGCCCCGGCGGCTGGAAGGTCGCCGCCGGGCGCCAGGCGGCCGCCGCTCGGACCCTCCGGAGCCCTTCCCCGCGGCTCCCCGGGCGGCCGCCGCTCCCCTCTTCGCCGCCCGCCCGTCGGTCCGTCCCGCCCGCTCGCCTCGCTGCTCCCCGGCGGGCAGGAGACCCGCCGGCCCTCGGCGCCCCGCCGCCGCCCGGACTTTTCTTTGTGTTGGATGCGGACTCGCGCCCCGCGCAGACGGGGGCCGGACTGAGCGCCGCGCTCCCGCGCCGCTCCCCCCGGCCATGCCCTTCCACCAGAGGACCGTGGAGCCCGCGCGGCTGCGCCGGCCCGAGGCGGCCGGGGCGGCGGGCGCGCCGCTCTTCCGCTCGCTGGAGCAGGTCAGCTCGCACGCCCTGGTCTGCCTGCTGGCGCAGCTCGCCGACCTGTCGCGCTGCGCCGGGGACATCTTCGGCGAGCTCGAGGGCCAGGCGGCCGCCCTGGGCCGCCGCACCGCCGCGCTGCACAGCCGCCTCGACGCCCTGCACGCCGCCACCGCGCGCCTCGACCACCGCCGAGTGAAAATCCGTGAGTGGAGGCAGGCTCGGGGGAGGGGAACTAGGCGGGGAGGCGCCCGGCCGGCTGCTCCCTCCCGCCCCCTGGCGGCTCCCGGCCGGCTCTCGGGCGTCCGCGCGGAGCCTCGCAGTCCGCGGCCCGCGCGAGGGTCGGGCTCCCGGGTGGGGATGGCGCGATCCGAGACCCGGTGGCCGTGCAGGTGGCGGGCGCGCGTGGCGCTCTCGGGTTCCGAAGGTTGCTGGCCGCCTCAATTGAGTGGGCGCCCTGATGGCTTTGGGCTGTCCGTCTGTCCGGTCCTTCTCTCTGTGTAGGAGGCTGAGAGGAGCCCCCGGGGCGCTGTCGGCAGAGGAGGAGCCAAGGTCGTGGGAAAAGGGTCAGAGGAAGGTAGCCTGTTGGAGGAGCCGGGGTACTGGATGAGTATGGATTTATGATGATTCCAGCCCTCGAGACTTCAGGAGGATCCGTTTGCGAAAATCTCCAAGGTTCTCAGCGAGTGTTGGGGCTGCTGGTCACTTCTCTGACTGGTGCTCTGACTTAAAAATAAAAGTATGCTTTTAGTTCAGGGTTTTCTCTTTTGGTGCTTTTTCTTGCCAACCCCTAGCCGCTTCGCCGACCAGTTCTTTTTAATTCAGGGGTCCTTGACTTTGTACTGAGACTCAAAATCCCAATCGTCCTTGTCTGACCTCCTCCAATCCTGAAAATCAAGTATCTGTCCCGAGGTAGTGATCTCCTCATGCAAGCATTTCAGTTCAGTAGCTTAACTAGCTCCAGTGAATGAAGTAACTGGAATTTCCTGCTGGCCCAAAGTAGAGACACTTTCAGCGTGATGTTTGTGTGGTTTTTCCCCTTTCGATGGGTGGACTTGATCATAATCCTGAGCGTGAAGAGTAAAGTGGAGATGGGTTGTAGGGTGGGAGGGGAGGTGTAACACACGGCCTAGATTTCAGCAGCTCAGGATGAAATACTGTGTCTCTTCGAACCACTTCATATGCAATCTTGAATAGCTGGTTTTAATTTTTTTCTCCTTCCTAGAGAAGCTTAACTATATTTTACCACCTCACAACAGGAAGAGTTCGTTTTTAGCACTTTAATACCAGTGAAACTGCTTGTTGTCATACATCTTTCTCCAAGTTGTGAAGTTACCATGTAATGGTTTTATATTTTACAGTTCATCTCTTTGATATTGCTGTCAACACATCCTTATAAGTTGTGGGCTGTTCCCACCCAGGGAGAGTTCCCTGTATCCCTACCCTACCCTCTAAAAAAAAAGTCAGAGAAGAAGAAAAATCAGAGTAGTCTCAAAATTGTTAGACATAAGTAGAATATATCTACTTAAGTGAATAATGACCTCATGAATTAGGATATACTGTCTTAGTAGAATGTCCTGGTCATCCCGTAATCATGAGTTGCTTCTATACCTTTCCGGTGTAGTGTCTGTGTGTAGGTGAAGGAGAATTTCACCCTTGAGGAATGCTGTGATGAGGCAGATCTGATTACTAGGTGAACTGATCTATTGTGGGAATTGAAAAACTAGAAAAGACTCCCTGAAGGTTCAGAACTCCTTCTTTTGACAGTTTTGTTTTACATTTAAATGTATCACTCTTCTCTCTTTTCATAGATATGCACCAATAGCTAACGTTGCAGCCAAATCCCCCCCAATTCCCTGAGTTAACTAAGGTCATCCTAATTAGTGAAAATAACTCTTTTTAAAACTTTTCACAAGTTTCTTTGAATCTTTGATTTCACCCCGGAAAACCTGGCTCATCTTTTTTTTTTTTGAAGTCATTTTGGTCCCTTTTTAGTCAGGTGTAGAGGATAACATGTTCCATTCGAACGGAGGCACAGACATTTAGACTTGGAACCGACTGGAAAGGTCATCTCTTTCATTAACACTTAACATGGGAGGAAATTGAATCCAAGAGAGTCGAAGTGATTAATGCCAGGTTAGGTGGTGGGCTTAATGGCGCAGGCAGGCGAGCCCAGACCTTCTGATTGTCTCACCTGCTGACCCATTGCATATATCCCATCCCTTTTAAGGTCAGGTGGGAATGGGGAACAGCTTAGATACATTTCATAAACAGCCCCAAGGATAATGAAGACTGTTAATTTCATCCTTCTTTCAGATAAACTTTGTAAGGAGTCTCCCAAGGAGCAAGTAACAACTAACAGTTGATCAGAAGGCAGAGTGTAACAGTGCTGTGTGTATGTTTCACTGCCTGATGGGTCTCTAGGTATCAGAGGTGTGAGCCTGAACTGTTTATCTTTTCAGTACAGAAGCAGCCTTTTAGTCCTGTGGGCCAGCCCCCTGCCTCAGTGATTCTGAGAAGTATCTAGTCAAGTTTGCCACTCCCCACAACCTCATAGGTAATCGTCCAAAATAATTTTTTGTCATGATTGGGGATAACACACTTGACTTTTTCTCCTACTCATCCTTAAAGACTCTCCTAATGCTTCCTCCGACACTACCAGGTTGGGAAGAGAGCTCCCATGGTATCCAGTCTGGACATCTCTTTTGTACCTCCGTCCCCACATTTACCAGTATGGGCTGAAATCTATTCATTTCTGCTCCCCTCTGCTAGATAGCAAGCTCCTAGGGTCAAGGGTGGCTGTATCTTTGTGTTTTAAAGTTTAAAACAGTGTCTGGAATGCACTACCTCAGTCGACATTTGAACTGAACTAATATTTAGCTCAGCGTCAGCAAGAATCATTACAAAACCTTTGGGAGGGACTGGTATACTGACTGCTGCAAGTCTGCAGAATGAGACAATTACTCTAAAAGCAAATGAAAAAGTTAACTCTCTACCTCTTTAAGGTTATGAGCTTCACCACCTGAAAACTTCTTCCCTTGGAAGTCAAATGTCATTAATTTTGCTGACAAAATAAGTTCCCATTGAAAATAGTGACAGTGGCCAGAAATGTGGGTGGTTGCATCTTGGCTCTGTGAACTATCAGAACAGACTTTTCTTTGCAGAAATCAGTATACACTCAACCTCACAGCCCTGTTTTATTTTTAAACCCTGTGTGATTTGTTTCTTTTTATAATTAATAGTAACATTACACTATGTAGCACTTTTATAATTGAAAGAATGTTTTTCACATCCATTATTTGATTCAAAATCTGGTGAGGTAGGAGGGCCAGGTTGTAGTGTCTGTTTTACAGACAAAGAAATGGAAATTCTGGAATTAGTAAGAAGTATATATAGACAGACAAACCAGTCTTCTGATTTTAGTCCCAAACTTCACCTTAACAGTGCTTCCTGGGTGAATACAAAATGTAATTGTTGAAACGGGGTAGGATAAAAGATGATTTGTTGACTTTTTTCCCCTTACAGTTCCAGAAAAGTAGATTGTTCTTCCCCTCAGAAGATTCTAGAAGTGTTCTAAGTTCAGGGAGGTTTGCTGTGTTGCACAACTCTAGGGCGCATCATTCATACATTAGTATTTGTTAACTGCTTCCATGGGGTAGGTGTGGTTCTCAGCGTGTGCACCCGCATGTGACAGCCTTGGTAGAATGTATACAGTTTTTATAGGTGAGATAAGTGGTGGTCAAGATAGCTAGCCAGCAGAAAGATTGTATGAGTACTATTTTACATAAACAGGTTTGAGTTTGTAGTGTCTGTATTAGGCAGACACTGTAGCCTAATACTTTCTGGGTGATGCATGTTGTCCTACCTCATAATGACTGTTCCCCTGACCCAACCAGAGGGTTGACTAGTCCCGAAGTCAGAACATCTTTGCTTCTTCCTCAGAATGAACCTTTCATGCAGGGCGCTTGTCAGTTCAGAAGACAGAGTAGAGATTTGACTGCACTTTTAAGAGTAGGTTGTGTGATTGTTTTTGTGCCTGCATGCCTGCTGATAAATGTTTGTTATTTCTGGTGAAATTGGCATTAGACTTGCTTTCATTGAAACATACCACATACTAGGGAGGATGTTGGTGTGGAAATGAGGTCTCCACCCACCTCTAATCCCTGGACGGTCCCTAAATGTATTAATAGAAACTGACAGCTGAGTGACCAGATTGTACCTCAGGTTAAGGAGACTGCATGAGATGAAGCAGTGTTTCCCATACTAGCCAGACCTTAAGAACTGCCTGGAGCTCTCATTAAAGTTACTAATTCCCAGACCCTTCCAAAGCCTGTTGAGCCAGAGTCTCCAGTATTTTAACAAGTACCCCTGTGTTCTTAGAGCACTGGGAGGACTGTTAAAATAGACGGGGAAGCTCATTGGATTCAGAATCCTGAGACTTGAGTCCGACTTCACCTCTGCCATTTTCTAATGCATATTGGAGCAATTTATTCATAACCTCCTTTCCTTGTTTGTAAAATAGAGACATTGACTAAAATAACCCCTATGGGCCTTTCCAGTTTTGGCATTTTGTGATTCTAATGAGGGGTTCGGTTCAGTCGCTCCATCATGTCCCACTCTTTGCGACCCCGTGGACTGCAGTACACCAGGCCTCCCTGTCCATCACCAACTCCTGGAGTTTACTCAAACTCATGTCCATTGAGTCGGTGATGCCATCCAACCATCTCATCCTCTGTCGTCCCCTTCTCCTCCCGTCCTCAATCTTTCCCAGCATCAGGGTCTTTTCAAATGAGTCAGTTCTTTGCATCAGGTGGCCAAAGTATTGGAGTTTCAGCTTCAACATCAGTCCTTCCAATGAATATTCAGGACTGATACCTTTTAGGATGGACTGGTTGGATCTCCTTGCAGTTCAAGGGACTCTCAAGAGACTTCTCCAACACTACAGTTCAAAAGCATCAATTCTTCGGTGCTCAACGGTCTTTATAGTCCAACTCTCACATCCAGACATGACTACTGGAAAAACCATAGCTTTGACTAGACAGACTTTTGTTGGCAAAGTAATGTCTCTGTTTTTTAATATGCTGTCTAGGTTGGTCATAATGTTTCTTCCAAGGAGCGTCTTTTAATTTCATGGTTGTAGTTACAATCTGCAGTAATTTTGGAGCCCCCCCCAAAATAAAGTCTGTCACTGTTTCCATTGTTTCCCTACCTATTTGCCATGAAGTGATGGGACCAGATGCCATGATCTTAGCTTTCTGAATGTTGAGTTTTAAGCCAACTTTTGATAACAGTAGTATCTCAGATGATTTTGTAAATGCAACTTTGATCAATATTCTCTCTCTGATTCTTAACATTTGTTCTGAAGTAAATTCTTTATGACCATACAGACTCTTTCAACTCACATTTTACCCACATGGAGTGCATGGAGCGTCACGTCTTGAGGGGTTAGTCATTTTCCAAACAGATCAGGCAGATACTTGTTTCAAATTTGTGTATATCCTGCCCACAGTCCATTCATAGCTTCCTCTTCATCTTTGTAAAGTGTTAATGTCATTTTGGAAAGAGAATTGTTTAAATGCATTTGCCATATGTTAGATTTCTAAAAAAGAGAGTTATTTTTGAAAAAATATTATGAGCATATATTGTTTAAGCCAAAACATCAATCTACTCTTTGACATCTGGGTATTGAAGCTATAATTACTTGGTTTAGGTTGAAATGATTTATTTAGTAATTACCTAGTTTTTCCTCTGTATAAGAGGAAGAGCCAATATTAAAATTTCATCTGTATGTATTAGGGTTGAGACTAACGAATGAGAAAACTTACATAGTGAGAGAGCAATCTTTGAGAGTCTTAATATTTTGAAAGAAAATTTAGAAACAGAAAAATCATGCTATCATTTTAATGTATTTTAAAAATCACAGTTTAAGTGTAAAATAAAATGACTTGCACCTAACTAGGCACCTACTAACTTATTTATTTAGCTCTGTTTCTCCTCAAATTGGTTTATATCCTGGAGTGAATTAATTTTATAAGGTTTAAAGCTCAAAATCAGCAGGATGGTGCCAATGGCCATCTTGCTTTCACATGTTACATTTGTGGTCTGCGATTCTAAGCGTGCCTTAGTAGCACGTCAGACAAATGTAGCAAAAGATATGGAACTTCTGTTTCTGAAGGAAGGCTCTTCTGGGAAAAGGTCCTGGAGGTCCCAGCCTCAGTCCCTTCCATTCTGAATTAAATATTTCTGTCAGAGTGTTTAGCATCTCTCTAGCAACGACAGAAAAGAGATATTGATATCTAGGCAGCAGCACAATTCCAGTTTCTGGCACTGGGCTGTCTTTTTGGTGATTTGTGTTGCCTGGGAATGAGGACAGCTGATGTCAGAGCACTTGTTGTAGGCCAGACACCTTACTATGTACAGCAGCTTCATGATGCTGATACTGTTGTTTGAGACGATGCAGCTAAGGCACAAATAGCTTGTCCACATTCACAGCTAATAAGTGACAGAGCTGGGATTTGAACCCAGGCAGACTTGTGTCCAGAACCTGTCCTAACCATTCCATGGTACTGTCTCTCCTCAAATCGTGACATTCTGTACTCAGATGAGGGAAACTGACCCCAAGAGGATATGGCAAAAAAGTGTCAATTATCGGAGGTCGAGGGGAGCCTTAAGTCTTTTGGCCTTCTCCCTTTTCCTTCTCTTCATTTTTAAACCTCTCAAACTATTATCAAATAGCCAAGAAATTGGAGACATGCCTCTGAAGTACTTAGCACAGTGCCTGGCACACAGCGATTGTGTGTTCAACCTTTGCTGTGGTTTTGATGATCGTGAAGGCCGAGTTAGCATCTGGCTGTACGTGGATGTCCATGTACCGCCTCAGGTGGCTGTTCACTGAAACTGCGAAGATAAAGCTTGGGTCAGAGATAAATGCACAGCTACTTCCCATGTGAAAACCAGAGAGTTCTGCCCAGGGTCTTAAAGTACATGTAGTTCCTGACAGGAATGTGTGAAGGGTGGTGGTTTCTTTCTGCCTTACAGGGGTTTCGCTTGTAGGGCTGAGGGTGGGAGAGGGTTGGGGATGGGGGAAGTGAGCCCTTCTCCTGGAGCCTTTGTGCAAATGTTTGGGGGCTCTGTGCACCTCCATTTCCTCCCTTCTCTTTGTAGGAACTGCAGACCCAACTGAGCTCCCACTGGTTCTTAGCTCTAAGTGTGCTGGCTCAGGAGCTCAGTCATTTCTGACTCTTTGTGACCCCACAGTCTGTAGCCTGTCAGGTTCCTCTGTCCATGAATACTGGGGTGGTTTGCCATTTCCTTCTCCGGAGGATCTTCTCCACGCAGGGATCAAACCCACGTCTCTTGTGTCTCCTGCTTTGGCAGGCAGATTCTTTACCACTGCACCACATGGGAAGCTCTAAGAACATCTCCTTTATCTCAGTTGCCCAGGGAGCTGTCAGAGCCTGAACCTGCTTCTTCCTGATTTCATGTCCCCATTCAGAGCTTGAGGGGCTCTGCTCAGATCTCAGCGTTCCCTGAGCACCTTTGGGTGCAGAACAGTTGTTAGCACTCTTTCATTCATCTGGTGTTTCCCACATATTCTGAGTCATCAGATGCACCAGGGCCCTGTTTAAAAACAGATTCCCAGAGATTCTGGAGACTCTGAGTCAGCAAGTCTGGGGTGAGGCCAGGAACACGCCTGGCTGACAAGTACCCCCAGGTGATTCTGATTAACCAGAGTTTTGGAAACACCAGCCTGTGCTGTGGGTTAGGAATCTGGTCCATTGAAGACGGTGGGATAGTCCTCCATTCATGAGGTGTGCTTGGGGTTATTCTGTTAGTGCTGAGTTGCAAGGGGTACAAAGGAAACAGGGTCCTTATTCAGGTACTTTACCACTTTGTGTGAATGACCTGATACTCAAGTAAATATTACAGATGGAATTAACCATTATTGATAACATTATGCCTAGAAGGAAAATCTGTTCTGACTTCCAAATTATCAATTTAAATTGGTATCTAACTTAGAAAACCTGCCCGTAAGTTTGAAGGACAGTGGCACTCCTATGCATGTAAAATACTGATTTTAGGTGTTTTTAGCTTGCTTCGTCTAAAAATTATATTCTAAAACACAAATATAAACCCTTCTGGAATAAGATTTTTTTCACTCCACCATGAGATGATGGAAATTTTCTTCCATTAGTGTTCTATTTTCCTTTATTCTTCTGATTTGTTTCACAAGACATTATCCCCCCTCCCCCCAAAGAAAAACGATGTCTTGCTTGGGAAGAACAGACAACTGTTTGAGGTTATTCCTACAGGGAAATCCCTTTGTTCTTTCGTCTACTTTCTACCCCTTCTGACTAAAAGCTGGGAAAATAGTGTGTGAAGGACTGTGTAGTAACTGACTGGTTAACATGGCAGCAACACATGGTAAAATATAGCGGGGGGCTTTTACGTGGCTGTGTTAGACGTCCGATAAAAATGTTTTGAGGACTTAGCACTCAGATGAGTAGAAAAGGAGATGGAGTTAAGCGGGGGCTCTGCTGGGTTGGGTTAAGTCACTTAGTCGTGTCCGTCTCTTTGCGAACCCAGGGACTATAATCTACCAGGCTCCTCCGTCCATGGGATTTTCCAGGCAAGAGTACTGGAGTGGGTTGCCATTTCCTTCTCCAGGGGGCTCTGCTGTGCATAACTAATTTCTGCCTGGCTCTGTTCGCATCTGAGGAGCACTGTGGAGGTGCTCTGCTACTTCCCTGCTGATGGTCTGGCTCCTGTAACCACCGCGTGGATACCGGTGCCTCCTTGCAGCTCTCAGGATGTTCAGCTGGTGGTATCTCAGGGAACTCCAGGCAGCCTGACTCCATAGCTGGGATTCTGTACATCTGCATTATATGAGGGCTGTGGTTGGTGGAAAATCGTGAGCAGTCCGAATAATCTTAGCATAGTTTTTCACTTAGTTTATTGAACAGGCTATCCACTTACATTATTGAAAAAAATACGCAAAAGTTATGCCTTGGGAAGGCTCACTCCTGCTTCTATCCCCCATCTACCTTGTCCTCCCCTCTCCCCACTAGAATAACTGCTTTTATTAGTTTCTCAGTATTCTTCCAGAATTTCTCCATGCAAGCTTAAAAATATTCTTTTCCCTCCATTTGCTATATATGTAATTTCTGGATTATCTTCTTTATCCTTTAATTTCCTCATTACCTTTTATTTGTATATATGATCAGAGTGATTACTTTCATTATTTTTCTGTATGTATTTTAAACCAGTTTCTTATTTCTGAAACCAAAATTAGCTTTTTTTGGGGGGGGGGGAGCGTCAGAGAATGCAATTGATTAGGGGAAAATGAGATTAATTAACCTTGAAATGGATTGTTAATTTAAGCACCTTCTTAAATGTTTTTTTATCGTCAGTGCTTTGATTTAGATCCATTTAAAATATGAGCCTCCCAAGAGATGAGTAAGCTTTTCCTGTATTGAGAACGAAAAAGGGAGGAGGTACTTCTGTTAAATGTTTGTAAGAACACAGTGTAAGTTAAGTTTGTTTACAAGTGGCCTTTTTCTGCCTTTTATCTGGATATCCTGCATGCAGAACGCGAATTACTTCCTGACGTGGGAGGAGACTATTACTGATACAGGGCTGCATTTGAATTTCAGTGTGGAACATTTTACTCTGAGAGAGTGACTTCATTAGCTAAATAAATGCATGTGATCTGGAGGTCTGCTTGGTATTTCAACTTCACTGGGTTGGTTATAACTACCTTGAGTGCAGAGTACAGAGTAGAGTAACACTCACAGACATTGGTGAAGCAAATGTGGGTATTTTCCTGGTTGTCAGTATGCTTAAGACCAAAGATTGGTACTGAATTAGTATAGAAATGATGAACTTAAGCGTTATTCTTGAGGGTAGACTCAGAAACTTAATCATTGAATTACACAGCCTGCCAGTGTAGTTTTGTATAAATAAAAGTACGTTGAAAAGCTTTCAACCTTGCAAAGTATGTCATCAGATAGCTCTGATTATGAGATTAGTGTATATTCATCATAAATTTCAAACTTGTAAAGTGCAGAGGATATAAAGAAGAAACTGTCACAACCTGGAGTGTGTCTGTGTCCCCCCTCTTCCTTTTTTGCTAATATGTATTGATCTATCTGGGGCTCAGATGGTAAAGAATCTGCCCCAAATCCGAGAGACCCAGACTCAATCCTTGGGTCAGGAAGATCCTATCTATCTATCTATCTATCAGTATAGCACTAGATAGCATTTTTAAGAGAACAGTGGTATCATTGTCTCTATATAATTTTTTGTCCTGGTCTTTCAAAACCTAGCTATGTGAGAACTTCCTCCAAGCCGTCGACACCCAGAGGCTGTTTTAAATAGGAGAAGCCTTGCGTCTCTCTGACAATCTCTCACTTGACTTTGGCTTTCCGGGGCCTGTGTGTTCACAGAGTTACCAAGCAGAGAGAATTTTTTTTTCTCCTCTTGCTTCCTAGGATTTCTTCTCTGTGTTTAGTATTTGTGAACTTGCCAGTTGCCCTCAGGAGTAGTATTTAGGAGAGGATGTGTTGGAGTTCTATCCGTTAGTCCAGTGGATTGTTAAGTCTTTGCTCTTAACCTCATCTGCTGGAAAAATTCATCATATTTTATACCTAAGATTGTTTGCCCACAACGACGGTTCTCTGAATCTTTACCACAAACAGATTGTTGAATCGAAAGATAGTTGTCTCCTTCCCTCTTGATCGGTTCTTTAATTGAGTAGTGTTTCCTATCATACTAATAAATATTATGTTGCTGTTTTTCCTCTGAAGTTATTTCTCTTTTCCCCTTAAAAAACAAATAAACATCCCCCTTCCCCATTCACCAGCATGGAGATGAGACATCTGTCTCAGGATTTCTCGCCTTGGCGGCTGCCTGGTCTTGGCAGCATGTGGGGTCTGTTTAGATTTGGCTCACCAGAATTTAAAAACAGAGGTCTGTCACATAGCTCTTGCTGCAACCTTGGTTCTTGTTTTGTGGAAAGGTGAAGATTAACCTTGTTTCTTTTACTCTAAATGTTGGATGGTTTTGCTGAAACATTAATAGTCTATGGAAAAATAGGGGGACAGGGCAAATACACCCATGATAATGGTGGCAGCGGATGAAGGTGTGAAATGAGTGAGAAAAATGCCTGAGTGCCATTAGTACATTTCACATTCCATTACATTTAGTAATTTAAATCTATTACTTGGAAATTGCAAAGTCCACTTAAAAATTACGTTAACATCGACTGAATAACTTTTGTAGCGTACGTTTGTAGGATAATTATTACGGTCTGGTTTCATCAGTACTCAGAATAACTGTGTAAGAATGACATGTCACCACCTCCACCTCCATTTTACTGAGTGGCACAGAGAGGTAATTCGCCCAGAGGCACAAAACTGGTAAGTTGTTGAGACAAAATATGGTAATGGTTAGTTCTGTGTTTAAACATTTTATGTGAATAGCCTTAAGTTTTGTGAACTTTTGTTCATTTTAATATTGAAAAATTTCTGAATTTGGCTAGGGTGTAATAGGTATTTTCTGCTTTATTCAGGTTATTTTTTAATCACTGTGCCACTAGCCCAGTGGCGTGACCCATGGAGGTGAATTAGCAGCCCATGTGACAGTGTTTTTGTGAATCTGAAGAGAATTAATAAAGTTTGTGTGGTTCTTTGAGCTGTACTGATGAAAGGTAATCTAGTCTCTAAATACAAAGTCTTTTTGTTAATGGTTCCCATCTTCTGGTCTCTCTTCTTTTGCCAGACATTCATGATCAGTGTCAGAAGAGAGATAATATAGGAACAAATTCAATTTCAGGCTTATTTTTATTTAGTGGTGTGTTTTAAGGGGGCATTTTCTCTTCTTCCCTTTCCTTCTTTCCCCCTGCTTGCTGTATTTAAATACTGTAACACTGTAATATACTATCTCAAGCTTATGCCCCAAGGAAATTGCCCAGTTTACTTGTTAGTGATGGAGGAGGAGAAGCAGTGATGAGACTAACTGGATGATACTCCACTCTCTAGCACCTTTAGCTCTATTAATGGAAAATACCTTTAACCACATAAGTGGTTGCTGGTGGCAGCAGCTGTGAGAATTGGGACCCTAACCATGAACTGCATTCATCAACAGTTCTCAGGATGATTCCTTGGCCAGCAGCATCAGCGTCGCCTGTGAACTTGCAGGGAAATGTAAAATCTTGGCCCCACCCCAGGTCTGCCAAATCAGGGTCCCTGTGGATGGGCTCAGCGATCTGCTGTGAAGAGCCCTCCAGGTGATTCTGAATCTCTTTGAGGACCTGTTATCAGCTGGCCTGGGGCCAGAGGAGTGAATATACCTAGAGACCTGTAGCCTGTGCTTGGCCGTGACTGGGGCTGCAGAAGCTTGATTCCCAGAGGGTTGAGCTCCTGCCTCTGGTCTGGAGCAGTTTGGGTTTTTGAACACACGCTTCATTACCACACACTGAGAGCCTTGCCTTAAGAATCTCCGAATCCTGCCAGTCTGCGCCTTAGAGGCAGGCTCGCCAGCTGGCCTGTTTGGAGATTAGTAACCTGCCCCCTGGGCTTGTTCCTCAGGCTAAGGGCAGCCCCTCTGATTTCCCTTTTCCCAGGAACTTTAAACAGCATCTAGAGAGGGGGGAGGTGACTCGCCACAATCACAGGGTAGGGATGGACTTTCTAAACAAAATCTGAAGGGAGAGGATTATTCTTTCTAAATACTGATTACATAAAGCCCCATTTTGATATTCTGGTGAGTGGCTCCTAACGAAAAAACGTAACTAGGAAAACTTGAGGCAGACATAGGGATTTTACTTGTGGATGGGATGTATACGTTTGAATAAACATGAGAAAACTATATAAGCATGAATGTATCACGTGCTTGGTGTTCTGTTGCTGGCGGTGGAATCCTATTTTGCTTTACCCAATATAATTCAGCTTTTCCATTGATTATTTTCTTATTTATGGAAGTTATCCGTAAATTAGCTGTTAGTACTGTATAATCCACTGTAGTTTGGAGAGGTCAAAGATAATTGAAGCAGTTTGATAATGGCTGCAAAGCAGAGTAAAAAGAGGCTGTGTGACCTTGAATAAATTACTTAACCTCTCTGCGCTTATGTTTTTTCCTTGGTAAAATGGGCATTGTGTTAATGGTTGTTGTGTGGATAAAATGAGATGTATAGTGATATATAGCCCATAATGAACAAGAAATATTAGCTATCTGATAGGTACTTGGGACTGGCCCTTACAATTTTTTTTGTAAACTTCTTACTTTTTCTTAGCATATTTTTAAATTGGAATGTAAATAAAGTTAAGACTTTGGAATAAAGGATTGGGCTTAAATGTTGGTATAAAGGGTGGGACTTAATTATTTGATTGGATTCTTATAGTCTGTGGTTTTCCCAGGTGGCACTAGTGGTAAAGAATCTGCCTGCCAATGCAGGAGATATTAGAGATGCAAGTTGGATTCCCGAATCAGGAAGATCCTCTGGAGTAGGAAATGGCAACCCACTCCAATATTCTTGTCTGTCTGTGGACAGAGGAGCTTGGTGGGCTACGGCCCATGGCGTTGCAAAGAGTCAGACATGGCTGAAGCGACTTAGCATGCATGCAATGAGTGTGCTTGTGTTCTGGTTAATTGAGTTTTCTAGATGGGTAATAGTTAGGTTTGGTAATTGGGGTAGTTGTGGGACTTCAGGATTGCTGTTGTAGATACCATGATAATTCAGTTCTGAAAATCTAGAATATTGGATTAACTGTATTCAGTATGTTCTCTAAAAATGGTGTTTTGATTACATTTTGATGTTTTTCCTCTTTTCAAACTGTGAGGTAAAAGTGTCATGTCTGACTCTTTTGCAACCCCAGGGACTGTAGCCCACCAGGCTTCTCTGTTCATGGGACTCTCCAGGCAAGAATACTGCAGTGGGTTTTTCTTCAGGGAATCTTCCTAACCCAGGGATCAAACGCGAGTCTCCAGCATTGCAGGAAGATTCTTTACCGCCTGAGCCACCAGGGGAATCCTTTTTTCCGACTGGGACCAGATAAAATCACATTAGTTAGGGGTTTTGGTTTGTTGAGTTCCAATGAGTTGATTTTATAACACACATAATCTCAAATTTAGAAACCTGTCAAGTTACAAAAGTGAATTTGTATGTTATTGTGAACTTGTAATGCATTTCCTCTTATAAACCATGTTTCCAAAGCATGGCCAGGCACAGGGCAATGTAATGTAAGCCTGCTCAACCTGAAAGATAGATCCCCAGACCAGCAGTGCCACAGGGTCTAATGATCACATGAGAATTTGCTGTGGGAAAGAGAATTATAAATGACAACCAGGATATAAGATCACAGTCTTTGTCTTCCCAACCCTTTCACTTCAGCTGTGTGACCGGCTTCATCTATAGCATGGATGATCTGAGTTAGGCCTCCAGAGACCTTTTTTAGGAGAGGGGAGGATAGACTATGATTTCGTGGTAGTATGATGTGTGGGTGCAGAGTTTTGGAGGCAGGGAACAGGGTGGTTTCTAGGATGTGCAGGTGATGGGATGGGGCACATTTTAGGTCTTCTGCTTATTAGCAGAGTCTCGGCTGGGGGCACATATTACCCCTGAGAAGTCCAGTCTGGGTCGGAGAAAATGAAGCCTGCAGGGTCACGTGCGGCAATTGGCAACTATATGCAGAGCGTTTCAATCTGAGTGTTTATAATAGACGGCTGCTTATGGTGCCTCTTTGTTTTTTTTCTAGGAGAGTTTAAATGGATAAGGGTCAGCAGTTTTATCAGTTTTAAAAGCCCCCTTATTATAATAATTATATGTAGTTTTGCTTTTACTTACCTCTGTTTTATATGAGCATGCATTTACATTTGATTACTGTTGTAATATGGTGTGTGTGTGTGTTAAATAAACAATATGTAAAGCATTAAAGATGCTTTCCACTTCTACTCAGCATTCTCTGGAAAAGGATCTGAGATGTTTATAGAATCCAACAAGCTTTTGGTAAAGTACATGTTTTTAAATCATGTTGAACATGTAAAGAAAAGACAGACTTGAGCTTGTTAAAAAAATTACTCCTGTCAAGTCCCATGTAACTTTGCCTGTCAAACAAGACTTGAAAATGTTTTCCCCAAGTGGCCATGTCTTAACAATTTATGTCCTTGAGGGAGTTCTTTGGAAGGAACTAAGTTCTGGGAGGTCACATTTTTCTTTCAAGTTTGATTTCCAAAGTGAAAATGAACTTCTGTTTTTTAACTTGAACTTTGAAAAAAAAAAAAAAACCCAATGAAGAGCTTTTAGAACTATGCAGCAATTGTGTTATATGTTGCTCATCTCTGCAGCTAGAAGTGAATCTTGACAGTTTCCTTTGTAGCTATAAAAATGGAGGGAGAAAGAGAAGAAAAGGTAAAAAATGCTGAGTCTGAGAAATTATTCTAGCCACTTAAACCTTTGCTACGTAAATGTCTGTTTATACTAGTGGGGTAAGATCAAATAACAATAATCTTTTTTTTCTAATGAAATATTTTCTCCCCTGGGAAATCAATCACTTTGCAAGCTTCTTGTTGAAAATATATAAATAGAAAAAATTTAACATTTGTCGTAATTAGGAAATGTACAGTTTTGATGATGAAATTCAAAGTGGCATATTCAGTGTTGTTTTTTTTTTTCTTGATTATTTAGGCTAATGGAGAAGAGGTAAATGGAATAATCTAGAAATATTTTTGCTTTATTAAGTCCTTGAAAATGAATATATATCATGTTTTGAGAGTCATAATGTAGTACTCTAAGTTGAGCCATAGTGAATATCTGTTTCAGGAAGAATTGGAAAGGATTCTCAATTACTTGATTGCTTGTGCATGGGTGCTCTGTCATGTCCATGTCCAACTACTTTGCAACCCCATGGACTGTAGCCTGCCAGGCTCCTCTGTCCATAGCATTTTTTCAGGCAAGAATACTGGAGTGGGTAGCCATTTCATCCTCCAGGGGATTGTCCCCACTTAAGGATCAAACCTGAGTCTCCTATATTGCAGGTGGGTTCTTCACCTGCTGAGCCATCAGAGATACCGCTTTTGTTCACATGTTTTTTCTGTAACCATTTAATATGAGAAATAGAACACGTTACCTTTCAAGTGGCCTTGTAGATCTAGACAAAGCTGAAGTACCCTGTTAACATACTGTGGGTTTTAATTTTCCTCAGTCAGAGATAATAATTAAATGCTTTCCTTTTTAAATCTTACTGTTGGGTGGTCAGTTGAATAACTGTGAAGGGGAAAGAAAATCATGAGGTGGAGGCAGTGATAAAATTCTTTATTGGCTAAATAGCAGTACCTTGAAAGGTAATGTACTGTCCTTAGCCTTCAAGGAAGTAACTGCTTTGTTGTTGTTCCTACTGAGTCACTAAGCTGTGTCTGACTCTTTGTGACCCCGTGGCCTGTAGTATGCCAGGCTCCTCTCTCCTCCCCTCTCTCCCAGAGTTTGGTCAAATTCATGTCCATTGAGTCAGTGATGCTATCCAACCATCTCATCCTCTGCCGCCGCCTCCTCCTTTTGCCCTCAGTCTCCTAGCATCAGGGTCTTTCCCAGTGAGTTGGCTCTTCCCATTAGGTGGCCAAAGTATTTGAGCTTCACCAACAGTCCTTCACATGAATATTCAGGGTTGATTTCCTTTAGGATTGACTGCTTTGATCTCCTTGCAGTCCAGGGGACTCTCAAGAGTCTTCTTCAGCACCACAGTTTGAAAGCATCAATTCTTTGGTGCTCAGCCTTCTTTATGGTCCAACTCTCACATCTGTATATAACTACTGAAAAACCCAGTAATTTCTAAGGGACTGTTAAACTAATTGCTTTGACTTTTCTCTATGGCTGTAGCAGATTTATGGTGATTGATTTCATGTTGGGTACATTTCCTTTGATGATGAGCTGGCTTTATGGTCATGGAAATGAGCAGTGGGGATTGTGAAAAACCATGGACATGGGTAGCCATTCACGTTTTTTAAACTGATTTTTAAGAAGTTTACTTGCATAATCATGCTGGTTTTGTGATTTCATGATTTTTTAGTTTTAGGTGTTATTAAGATCTATTGACCTCTTCAGATGAAGGTTTAGCTCTTTTCCTTCCCTCCATCCAGCCCCCACCACACACGTATACCTCCCATCCCCACATCCTCCCTACACACTTGTCTTGTGGTTCTTAATTTAGCATTTGGCGTTTGCCATATTATTACAGACACTATTCAGAGCAGAGCCACATCAGCAAACATGATTATTTTTCATTTACTATACACCTTCTGTTTTCCCTGAGTTAGAGGGTTTTTTGGTGTGTTTGTTGTTATCTCAACTTCAGATTCTGTCCTAGCAGTGTCTTCTTTTCACCCAAAGAATTCTCTGAATTCCGTCTGTCTTTGAAGTTCCTCCGCAGCTCTCTGATCTGCTCTGACCTAGGTTGACCCTCCTCGATGACTGCTGTGCCGCTGTCCCTCTGACCTTCGCTGTCATCCCAGAGATCCTGCTGTCCCCTGACTTAGGTTTGTCTCCTAACACCTTCGTTAACTCCTTCATTTGGGTGGAGCTTGGCCTCGGTGTCTTCCTTAGAAAGACTGTGTTATAGGCAAAGTTCTGTGCACGTCAGCCCTTTCATTTGATTGGTAGTTTTGCTGAAATAGGACTCTTACGTTAAAAATCGTTTGCTTTTTCTACTCTGAAGACATTGCCCTTTAAGTTTTCTTAGCTTTTAGTTTTCACGTTGGTGTTGAGAAGGTGGAGCTTCACTGGTGGCTCAGTGATAAAGAATCCACCTGTCAATGCAGGGGACAGGGGCTCGATCCCTGGGTTGGGAAGATCCCCTGGAGAAGGAAGTGGCAACCCTTTCCAGTATTCTTGCCTGGAAAATCCCATGGACAGAGGAGCCTGGTGGGCTACAGTCCAGACACGACTTCAGTTCAGTTCAGTTGCTCAGTCGTGTCCAACTCTTTGTGATCCCATGGACTGCAGCACGCGAGGCCTCCCTGTCCATCACCGGCTCCCGGAGTTTATCCAAACTTGTGTCCATTGAGTCAGAGATGTCATCCAACCATCTCATCCTCTGTCGTCCCCTTCTCCTCCCGCCTTCAATCTTTCCCAGCATCAGGGTCTTTTCAAATGAGTCAACTCTTTGCATCAGGTGGCCAAAGTATTGGAGTTTCAGCTTCAACATCAGTGCTTCCAGTGAACACTCAGGACGGATTTCCTTTAGGATGGACTGGTTGGATCTCCTTGCAGTCCAAGGGACTCTCAAGAGTCTTCTCCAACACTACAGTTCAAAAGCATCAATTCTTCTATGCTCAGCTTTCTTTATAGTCCAACTCTCACATCCATACATGCCTACTGGAAAAACCATAGTCTTGACCAGACAGACCTTTGTTGGCAATATAATGTCTCTGCTTTTTGGTATGCTGTCTAGGTTGGTCATAACTTTCTTTCCAAGGAGTAAGTGTCTTTTAATTTCGTGACAGCAGTCACCATCTGCAGTGATTTTGGAGCCCAAAAAGCAACAAGAAAATTGAGAAGGAGGTTCAGGACTCTTCTTTCCTTCTTTAAAAGATATTAGGGTCAGCTCTTACATCCTAATGTTCTGAAATTTCACAGTGATGTCCTTTAGGCTATGTTTGTTTTTGTTTTAATTAATATTGTTGTGTACTTGATGAGTTTTTTGAATCTAGAAAACCATTTGCTTTAGTTCTGATAAAAGGTTTTGAATAAATTCTTAATTTGCTCTCTTTTTATATTTTCTGATGTGAGATCTGGGCTAATCCTCAAGCTTTATCTTTTCTCTACTCATTGAGAATGAGTTTTTCCATCTCATTGTCCTGTGGTTTTACTTCCTGAACTATTTTGTGTTCTTTCTCTTCCAGGTCTTCTGTTGAACCTTTCGTTTCTGCTTTCAGATTTTTAATTCCAAGAGCTCTTCTTTGTTGTTGTTCTGAGTGCTCTTTTATATGCCCTCCTGCTCTTAGTTGCATTATTATATTGTCTCCTGTTATCTCTTTGAGAATATTAATGATTGTAAAAAATTTTATTCACATTTAATATGTTTCTATCAAGTTGGTTCCCCCCCCCCCAATTCTATTTTGGTCTCCTTTGTATTTTAGTGATTTTTTTTCCCCCCTAAGGTGTCTGGGTAGTATTATAATGTCTATTCATTTGCGTCTGGGGGAACATAAAGGCGGATTGGAGGGTCTGAGAGTTTAGACAGAGTTAACTAAGTGGGCAGATTTTGTGAGAGAGTCCCTGCTGACAGTAACTTTAGGTCATTATGCATGCACGCTCAGTCGCTAAGTCATATCCAACTCTTTTGTGACCCCATGGACTTAGCCTGCCAGACTCCTCTGTCCATGGGATTTCCCAGGCAGGCATACTGGAGTGGGTTGCCCATTTCCTTCTCCAAGGGATCTCTGACTCGGGGATCGAACCTGAGACTCCTGCACTGGCAGGCAGATACTAGACTGGTCAGATTCTCCAGAGAAAACTCTTTTCATCTCATAGCTGGAGGGTATCACTTGGCTCTCAGCTTTGCAGAGACTGTGTGGAAGAAAGGCAGGGCTCTGAGCATTCTGATGGCAGCTCTTTACTTAATGCCTCTTCTTCTGGTAGGCTCTCAACTGTAAACCTTCCGTGTTAGCCTCTGCTGAGAAATAATCTCCAGTCTCCCACTAGGGTGGGTGAGGGTGGTCACCAGTGGTTTGAAGAGGCGGGTGGTGGGATGTAGGGCTCAGACTGCTTATGCAGTTTTCAGCCAATCCTTTCTGCTGTTCCCTGCTTCCCAAGAAAATCAACTGATTTCTACACCAGCAGTGCTTGTTACCACCAAGGCCTGTGCGGTGAAGACCGTGCAGTGTAGACAGTGTAGGTCCTTAGCTTCCTCCAGCTGCCTCAGGATCGGCCTTGTCAGTTCTCCAGCTTGCTCAACCTTCTGTATTCCAGTTTCCAAATTTTTCCTGTTACACTTTCTCATTCTTTCCATCTTCTTAAAATAGTTAAAAAAAAAATTTTTTTTTTGTCTGTAGTTTTAGTGGGACTTTTTATACTTGTATTCAGTTTACCCCTCTTTGCCTGGAGCCCCTGGGCATTTGTATGGGTATGTTTTCCATACTTTCTCAAGTATGTCTTCACCCCACAGTTCCTCCATCTTCCCCTGTTCTGTTGGGAGTACCACCCTTCTTCTAGCCATCACACAGGAGCCTGAAGGTCAGCTTTGACTTTTCTGCCTCTCTCATTGTGTATCCACCCAGTGAACAATTTCTTCCTGAAGATCTCTTTCATTTTACTGTGTGAATCAGGGCCACCGCGTTCCTGGCAGGGCTGTAGAAGTAGCCTTGTGGATAGAGACTAGCTTAGCAGCCTGTCACAGTGAGGCTCGAACTGTTCCTAATGAGATAACCTATTTGGAGAGACCTTACAGGTCCTAGGAGGAGAGACAGGAGCTGGGCCTTCTGGTTCTCTCATTTTCTCTTTTCAAGGCTGTGTGATGTCTTCTGGGTGAAGTGGGCCTTCTACTGAGGGCCAGTTGAAAGGAGAAAACTGCTAAAGGTCATCCTCAGATCTGCCGTGTCACCACCAAGACGAGAACACTACCCACAGTACTTCTGATGCCACGCGTGTGGGCTTTCTTCTTACAGTAAGCAATTCTCACTCTACCTTGAGCTAACTCAACCCCCACTGCTTAAAGATTCAGCCCCACAAGACTGCTATCCCCAGTTTAGACACAACTTAAAGGTCCCTTTTTTTCTTAAAAAAAAAAAAAAAAGAAAAGAAAAAGAAGTCCCAGGTTATCACCTGTATTTCTGACCAACCAGTTTATAAGTAGGGGTTCCCATAACCCCCTCCTCAGATTGCTAGAAGCTCGCAGAATTGGTGGCTCAGACGATAAAGAATCTGCCTGCAATGTGGGAGACCTGGGTTCGATTCCTGGGTTGGGCAGATCCTCTGGAGGAGGGCATGGTAACCCACTCCAGTGTCCTTGCCTGGAGAATCCCCATGGACAGAGGGCCTGGCGGGCTATAGTCCGTGGGGTCACACAGAGTCGGACACGACTGGGGTGACTGAAGACAAGGAAACCTTTGCCTGTGTTTATTGGTCTCTTATAAAGAGCATCGTAAAGGATCTGGATGAACAGCCAGCTGAGGCGGTACTCAGGGTGGCATTTGGAAGGGCCCTCTGGACAGAAGCTTCTGTACCCATGCAGTTGGGGTGTGCCCTGGCACAGGGACGCCTTCACCAGCCAGAAGCTCTCTGAACTTCATCATTTGGGGTTTTTAATGGAGGTTTCATTACGTAGGTATGGTTCACTAAATCACTGGTCATTGTTGATTGAACTCAGTCTCCAGTCCCTCTGTCTTCCCTAGAGGTAGGAGATGAGTGAGGTGGGACTGAAAATTCCAACCCCCTAATCACAGGGTTGCTTCCATCCCCCACCATTAAGATAAATTCAGGTATAGTTGAAAGGAGCTTCCTGTGAATATCAAAAAACACTTCCGTCACCTCTGTCCTTTTGGATATTCCAAGTGTCCTGGAAGCTCTCAGCTAGGAACCAGGACAGAGATCAAATCAGTATATTTCTTATATCACAATATAATCAGATACAGGCCCCATATCATACTCACCCAGGCCTTGGCATTTTGCAGCCACATTGTTTCAGTTATCTTCTAAGAGTCTTCCCTCTTCAGTCATTCCTGTTCATCCAATTCATTTTGCCCTTGTCTTCCAGATGAATGTTTTGAAAAGTCTTTTTTAGGTCATATCCCCAGTTGAAAACGCATTACCTGTAAAATAAAGTTGAAAGTCTTGACATAGAAGGCGCTTTCTGTTCTGATCCGTGACTGCCCCTCGCCAACAGATGGACCTCTTGGGTCCTTCCCTTTATGACTGACTATCCCAGCCAAGTCCCTTCATTTGTCCTGGTTTCGTTTTTTGCAACATGGGAGGGTTGGAATGGCCAGCTTCCAGAGTTAGCTGATGATTGAATGAGATAAATCTTATTAAAAAAGTTTACAAGCTGAACGTCTTATAAAGATCTAGTGTTTTCATTTGTGTTAATGAATCTGTATGTTTGTCCCTATTTTCTTTTAGCTCCATCCCCTCCCCCGCATTGCCCACTCTCTGCCCCCAAGCGAGGCTGGTTTGTCACTGTTCTCTGAATCTAACTTGCTTATCTTTGCCCCCACATCTTTTGTTTATGCCATGTTTAGAATTGGTAAGCAACAGAGTTAGAGGTAGATTTTGACTGACATTGGTTCTGATGGGTGAGGGCCCTGAGTAGGGTGTCTGTGCTGAGATGAAGGTGTGAATGAGGCTCCTAGTTACGTTCTGTCCTTGAACAATGTTCCCTTTCCTCTCTGTGTATCTCAAGTGATAAATGTTCAGTCACCGATGACCAGTGATTTAATGAATCGTACCTATGTAATGAAACCTCTTTTAAAAACCCTAAATGATATATTTCTGGGCCAAGTTAAAAATCCCTTTCTTTCCAGATGTCTTTCTTTTCTACCTAAGTAATAATAACAATTAGAAAATGGCTTGCTTTTCATGTTATTTATCTCTAAAGCTCAACAAAGATACTAATACCTCAAGAATAGGAGCTGCCTTATGCTGCTTAAGATTCCTTTTCGTGCACTCACAGATGTTCAGACAGAGTGCCAAATGCAGTGTCTGGAGGTGACCTTGGCCTTGGAAGAGCGTTGGAATTTTGAGGATTTTCTAGTGCATGATAGTGCAATCCTTGGGCAACTTATATCACCTCTTTAGGATACAGTTTCCTCATTTGAAATGTAGGTGAATGAGATTATATGAGCTCTAGAATCCAAAGTAAAGAAAGTGGATTTTTTGTTTGTTTTTAAAAAATTCCTAAGCAACTTCACACATTGGGATACTATGAACTGACATCAGATAGAATGGACAAATAGGGTAAGAATTTCTGGTGATTTCATCATGCAGTGTACTTTGGTACTGACTGCAGCTGGCATTTCTCTACTTTGGGTTATAAAGAGGAGTTCTTTTCCTTGGCTTCCCAGGTAGCTTGGTGATAAAGAATCCGCCTGCTAATTCAGAAAATGCCAGAGACACAGGGTCAGTCCCTGGGTCGGAAAGATCCCGTGGAGGAGGAAATGGCAACCCACTCCAGCATTCTTGCCTGGAGGATCCCATGGACAAAGAAGCCTAGTGGATACAGTCCATGGGGTTGCAAAGAGGAGGACACGGCTGGGCACACATGCATGCACATTTTCCTTTCTGTCTCGTTTAAAGTTGAGGCTGTCCGTGCTGGTTTGAAACTTACAGTGTGTGTCCATTATGAGTTCTTCTCAGTTATCCTTAAGTTTTCACACCGTGTGTAACATATAGTAGAATGTTTTTCTGATTTCATAGCAAGAGTGAAGTATTAACTGTTAACATGTAGAATTGTATGACTAATGAACTTTTTTCATGGGCCTCCAAGATGCAACTACAGTTGGTATGTAACAAAAGGATTTGAACACCACAGATATTTTCCAGGTATTGATATTTCACTTGATATTTCTGTTTCTAAACTCATGTTTGTGAGAATGTGGAAAGGGTATGAAAGTAGAGAAAATAATGAACTAAATAAAGATACATTCCTTGAACAGGCAGTTAAAGGGTCTGAGATTCTTTCTGTTAGCTGCTTTGCATTTTGACTTGCTTGAGATTTGGTGAGTGAATGAAATTCTAGAAGAGAACTGAAAACATTGTGGTTGACCAAACATTGACATTTTATCCTCCTTTTCTTCCCCTGCTCTTTAGAATAATGTCTCAAGGATATGCATTTCCATTCGGTTCTTTCCAAGAGAAATTATGTCGTGATGAGTGATGGTCATGCTAGCCTCCTCAATTTATTACATACAGCAGAACAAGGGTTCACTTAGGTGACTTTTGCATTATTTTACGTGATGACAAAACATGAAAATCCAAAATTCTGATGTGAACTCGAAAGTAATTCTTAATGTTGAAGTTTTCCATTATTTCAGTCTTTTTTTTTTTTTTTTTTTTTTTACAGTGCCAGAAGTTGCTTCATTGTTGTGTGGATTTCTCCTTCCTTTTACCTCCTATTGACCAGTTATAGAAAGAATATTTCAGTAAGAAATATTCAGTAAGAATATTCAGTAAGAAGGCCACCATTGGATGGTAGAATACACCTTTTACAGTCCTACAAAAGGCTTTCAATTAGAATTGATGTTATGAACTACTATTGGACTTTGACCTCTGAAACAGTCCAGGAATAGTCATTTTAAAATTCTACTTTGCTTCCTTTTGTTATGCTTGTGCTATTAAGTTCAGAAATGGGACTCTACTTGCTTGTTCCTACGTTTATAGTTTCATCTGGATTGCAGTTCTAGTTCTTTGCTTGCGCTCAGGAATTGCTATCTTTAAAGGGATGTTAACAGCAGTGGTAATGAGGCCCCTAGTTTTCCCATGAAACATAGCTCTGGAACTCTAATGGTTGCAAACAGACGAAATTTGACATTTAAGAAAAAAATCTGATAGGTGGTTCAGATGGTATAGAATCCTCCTGCAATGTGGTAGACCTGGGTTCAATCCCTGGGTTGGGAAGATCCCCTGGAGGAGGGCATGCAACCCACTCCAGCATTCTTGTCTGGAGGATCCCCATGGACAGAGGAGCCTGGTGGGCTCCAGTCCATGGGGTCGCAAAGAGTCGGACACGACTGAGTGACTAAACACAGCACTGCATTTAGGTGAAAGTGGAAATGGCAGCCCACTCCAATATCCTGGCTTGGGAAATCCCGTGGACAGAGGAGGCTGGCAGGCTACAGTTGCAGTCAGATATGACCGAGCAACTAAGCATGCACACACGGTCTTTTCATAATAGTTACTTTGAGAGAGTACGTCTTTCATCCTGTGTTGTTAGTGTTGTTAAAAACTGTTGAATTTTTAAAAAATTGAATCTGGAATCTGTTAGCACACTTACATTTTTGGTTTGTGCTCAGGTATTAGTTGTATGATGAAATTTTTTAATGAAAAGGGTCTAGTGGTATAGGATTTTATTCCCCATGCTCACTAGTCCCACTTCCTTCTTCAGAAAGAATCACAGTCAGCATTTTCATGTCTGTCCTCACAGCTCCTGCCACACTGTTTTGTCATCCCCCTAGAGATAGACATTTGGGTTGTTTTTCAGTTTTTACCATCTCAAGCCATGATGCTTTGACCATCCTTGTACCCACCTTGTTCTGTAGCCGTGTTGACAATATCTGGTATTACTGTGAAGCTCTCCCCTTTTTTATTGTTACATGTTGTTGATAAATTTTTATTTTCTAACCTTTATTTTGTATTGGAGTACAGCTGATTAACAGTGTTGTGATAGTTTCAGGTGGACGGCAAAGGGATTCAGCTATACATATATATATATATCCAGTGCTTCCCCAAACTCCCTTCCCACCCAAGGCTGCCACAGAACACTGAGGAGAGTTCCCTGTGCTAACTCTCTTGAAGGGCATGGAATTCATTTTTGGCAAAATTATATGGCAAGAAATCTGGTGATAAGGTATGTGTTAAGCTCTTCACGTAATGAAAATTTTGACATAGAGTGATAATTTCCAGAGTTATTCCTGAAATAAATATCTCAAGATCATTTCTAAAGATGATATTGATCTGGATATAACAGTTCCTGGGGTGGGTATGTGTGTGTTTAATTTGTCTCCTTACTGTATAGTTAGACATTGTACTCATTGTGCTGTTGAGTTGTATTTAGTTGTTAACAGATGATTTTCCTGAATCTTTAGTTAAATAAATGTACTTTGATTCATCGTTGACTTTCACCCTCCAAACTGTAATGGCTGCTGTTTCTGCATGGGCTTTTCTACAGTTTGTCTGCTTGGCTAAATCCACCAGCTTCTGCCAGGAGGTAGCATTTGAGCTGTGTGTTCGGTCCCCATCCTTCTGGGCCTCTCCACTCTCCTGCATCCTCCTGGCACCCTATACCCGTCTTCATGCTGCTGCACGTCATGTCATGTGCTTTCCCTACTGTGGGTCCCTGCAGATCAAGTGTCTTGAGAGCAGGCACTGTTGTTTTACCGATCATTTCATCCCCAGCTAGACTGTGTATGTTAAACTCTTGACTGAATACAGTAGTGGGGATAACTGTGGAGAGGGCCTGGGGCTTACACTGGGAAGGACTTGGTCACCAGGTGAAAAAACTTGGTGCTAAGTTCAATGGGCAATAGGGGAATTCCTGGTGTTTGAATAGAAGTGGAATAGGATTATACCTCTGATTAAGGAGAATAAGTGGTGTTCTGTATAAGATGAAACGGAAAACTGAGACAGGAGTTGAAAAACAAGAGTGAGGTTAAAGTGATCTGGCTTGTATTTGTGTAATGATAATAGAAAAAGAAAGGAGGCGACATTTTGAAATAGAATTTGCCAGAATGACAACTGACTAGGTGCAACATCCGTGTATTCATTCAGCTACTTGTGCGGTGTGACACGCTGGGCACTGTGTTAGGCATTGATGGAAAGGGGCAGAGGACAAGCCTGCTGAACAGGTGTGGAGGGCGGGTGGCCTGTGGGATGGTCATGCCACTACGGGCGATGTTAAGCCAGGAAGGAGAACTGGTTTTGTTGGACAGTCTCGTTAGCTTTTTGACTTGTAGAGCTTAAGCTGCAGAGGAATGTTCGGTAGAATACTGTTGGCAACATGAGTTCTTTTGAAATGGACTTTGTGTTTAATCTGTGTGAAGGTGAGCGGTGAAGCCCCAGAAGTAAAGCACTCCAAGAATCACTTAGATTCTGCCTCGTTGGAAAGCTCGATCACTCTCAGTCGTGGCGTAGTGCGGAGGCCTTGGGTTTCTGAAAGCCCTCCTCCTCTCACAGCCAGGGCAGTAGACACGAGGACTGAGAAATGAACACTGAATTCAGGTGAGAGCAAAGGGAAGATGGAAAGTTGACAAAACGAGGATGAAGGGCCAAAGAACTGCTAATTTTGTTGTATCTGTTTGTTCTTCCACTTTTCTGACTTGACATTGGTGACGATTCATTTTCTGTGTCAGCTTGGCTAGGCTCTGGTGCCCAGATGTTTGATCAGACACATGTCCAGGTGTTGGGGTATTTTTTAGATGTGATGAGCATTGAAATCAGTAGACTTTGAGTACAGCGGATTTCCCTCCACAATGGGCTTGGCAGCTCTCATCCTATCAGCTTGAAGGTCTTAAGATAAAGATTGATGTTCCCCAAGGAAGAGGCAGCTCTGCCTCCAGACTGCAATGTCAGCTTCTCCCTGGGCCTCCAGCACGAACTGCAAATTTCATACTTGGCTGCCCCCACAACCGCATGAACCGATTCCTTAAAATAAACGTCTCTAGATAGATGAATGGACACATGCATACGTACACACACACACACATACATGCATACATACACACAGCCTGTTGGTTCTGTTTCTTAGAACCCTAACTAATACAGATTTTAACATAGCTAGAGTCAAGTTGTATTTTCTATTTACTGAGCTTGTTATTTAGCATTTAGTGTCATGCTGGCTTCTGAGTCTTTTGACAGATGATTCTCCGCTTCTCAGAAGTTTCTGATTCTGCTCTTGGCTCGGTCAGTACCTGGTGTGTGCCTCTCCTGGGCATTATATTATTGTAATTGTTGGCATGCATGCCTATTTCCTAAATGAATCTGTGAGCTTCCTGCAACCCATGACTTGCTTCTACTAGCTTGTGTAGCTTGGGTAGCCAGCCTAGGGGGCACGTAAGAATTTGTCTCAGTGTGTCTATTCAGTTAGAGAGTTTACCTCTGACCGATACTAGAAAGAACTCAAAAGGAGATACACTAAAATGGAAAGTGTGACCAGAAAGAACCAGAGAGGCTGGCAAGCACATTGGCAGCGTCTTCTGGTTTATAGTCTTCTATTGGATGGCAGGTGTGATATGTATTATGGCCACTTGGCTACCGCAGCCAACCATTATCTAATCAGTGTTTGTTTTTCAATTTATCAAATATTTGCTCAGATATGACTTCTCCAGTCATGGCTAGGTAAAGCTAGACTTTAAAGTATTTCTTATATACATTTTCAAAGAAACATAGAGCACCAAGAAACAAATGCTTATAATCTTATTACCCACAAAAAAATAAACTTTTTTTTTAATAGACTGACTTAAAATTTTTAGTATACTCAGATATATGCAGTGATAGCATACTGTGTAGACTGATTTTTACTTTTTTAAAAGTAAACATGTCATGTCATCTTTTGCTGTTATTTAACTATGCATTTTTTACTACTTGTATACTACCTGCATTATAGGGAAATATGTATTACTTAATCAGTCCCCTTATTATTGGACATTTTATCTCTCTCCTCCCCTTTTCCTCCCTCCCCTTCTCCTTCTCCTTGTTCTTCTTCCTTTCTGTCTTAAACATGGGCTAAGTGCATATGTTTGCACAATGTATCTTTCTATACATGACAATTATTTCCTAAAAATGAATTTTTAAAAGTAAAATTTCTGGGTCACTTGTTGTTTAGACACTAAGTTGTGTCTGACTCTTTTTGAGACCCCATGGACTCCTCTCCCCATGGATTTCCCAGGCAAGAATACTGGAGTGGGTTGCCTGTTCCTTCTCCAGAGGATCTTCCTGACCCATGGATTGCACCTGCATTTACTGCGTTCCATGCAGATTCTTTACCGATGAGCTGTTGGGGAATCCCTGGTCACTGGTAACCAGCTTTATTTTTAAAGGTTTTTGCAATATGTTACCTAAGTACCTTCCAAATACATTTTACCAACATAGATTAATTCCGGTGACATAGGAGAGTTCCATGAATGGCATTCTTGCAATATGTACAGGAGTGTAAGTGACTGATTGGGTGGTGGTGGTTTTTTTTTTTTACCTCCTAGGATGGGTTGTTTTTTCTTAAGTCTTATATTCTGCGTAAGATCTTGTTCAACCTGTTAAGCCCATTAGTGATTCTATCCAGATAAATTAATAGTCGTCATGTATCCATGCTTGTTTGAACAGAATGCTCAAGCATCCAAAATATGAGTAGCCAGTCTTGCAGCGTTCGTGAGTGACTCACTTGTTTGTTTGAAATGCAAATTGATGGGAGGAGGCAAGTCAAAAAGACTCTGAATCCTTAAAGGAGCCATAATATAGTATGAAGATGGATGAACTATCTCCAAGCTCAATCCTGGAGAATGAATAATAGCACATCAAATCATGTTATATTGTCATAAAATTCCAAACAATTACAAATGATATAACCATCGGTTAAAAATAATGGTTTCCCAAGAACCAGGATCACATCTCTGTATCTTAATTCATCTCTGATAAGAAATGTTGAAAGAGTACTCTTGTAGTCTGAAATTGAATTTTTCTCATGGATTACAATTAAGCTATATTTGTAATATTACTTTGTGATAATTCAGAAAACTTTAGGACAGAAAAAATTATGAAAGTTATGGTAGTTATTTCTGGTTTTGTCATTGTTCATAAAGCTACTTTCATTTAATATAAAGGCCCATCATTTATTCTAACATCATTTTTTTTGAAAAACAGTTTTATTCAAGCAATAGATTTGTTTTCTCTTTGAAATTATTCAAGACTCATTTTCTTACTTAGATTTAATTTTTTCTCCATGAAGCTCGGGGGCATTCTAGAAACTTCAGATTTCTGGCTAGAAAATCAAGACATAGTTTCATAAGATCAGTCCTGATATATCTTATCTCTTTACTGCAGTTAATAAGTATAGTAAAAGGTAAATCCATAATGTGACAAATTAAAATTTTCTCCCATTTAACCATTTTTATTTTTTGATTGAAGATCATTAAACACTTTTTGGAATTTTGAAAACACATGGATAAATTTAAAGTAGTTCCCATGGTAGCTATAAATTAAGGGGGTATGTGTAACTGAATAAATCTACCTTTCTGTGCCTTTGGCCAGAGTCCTATATTTTTCTTTCCCAGAGTTCAAGGAAGGAGTACTTTTATCTAAAAGAAAATTTCTGTGTAATCAAGTTTATGCATTTGATTCACTAAATATTCAAATGGAAATACAAAGACACACACCAGTCTGAAATTTTCTGTGCTCAGATTCAAGTTGTAGCTAACTGAAGTCTTAGATATTCCAGCGTAGCCTAATTAAGAGGTAGAAGAAATGGAAAATAGACAGATGATCTAAAAACAGAGAGCTGCCCCTGAGTTTGCTGCTGCAAAAGGAGAATCACGTAGGTGTGTTCCTGTTGCTAGTTGGGGTTAAAACTGCCAGGTAAAAATTCCTGGGGTTCAGGGTCTTCAATCATGCAGACTTTTTTTTTTTTTTTTTAACACAAGACGTAGTATTTTGAATCAGTAAAGGAGTAAGGATAAGGTGAGACATTATGTGAAAGAAGGATATCATACAAGTTATGTATTTCAGAAAGGGTATGGCAGGGAAAATAACTCACTCTCTTAATTGCGTGACTCAAGATTCTGTTCAATTAACATAATAAAATGTCATGAAGAATTTTTAATGCTGGGAATTTTTGTAATTCTTGGTCTCTTGAATCCTCAGTGAGTCACAATTGTTAGATCTGAGAACATCATTCTCTCAACTCCAGATCCATAATTTGATAGGAGATGCCCAGGATTATCTTAGTTTTTCTTCAGTAGTAGAGAAATACTCTCTTTCACAGCTGCTGCTCAGAAATGTCTTAAATTTATTTATATTTTCATTAGTAGTCAGGGGAAGTATGAAAGTGATAAGATAAAAGCTAAGAATTTGAGCGTGTATCTCAAGCTGCTTCCCTATTCTCTTGCCCTTTGTCAGTATATGTAAATGTTGACTAGCTACTCCAGCGTGGACCACTGTAGTCATAGTATGGGACATAGCCATTGTATTTACAACTGTAAATATTAAAGAAATGAAACAGTTTCAAAGTTCTGCTCCTTCCTGGTAGCCCCATGAATCCTCTTGTCATTAGAGTAGATTTAGTCAAATTAACTTAAAGTTCTTATAAGTACCATTTAAAGTTAAAGGTAAAGAACTCCGGGAGTCGGTGGTGGACAGGGAGGCCTGGTGTGCTGCAGTCCATGGGGTCGCAAAGAGTTGGACACGACTGAGCGACAGAACTGAACTGAAAGTTAAAGGAGCTTGTATGGACCATAATTGAACTCAAGGATAGCCAGAAGCTTCTGTTTTAGGAGATGATTGTAGATAGTAAAAGATTTTTGCCAAGATAGTCTTTACCAGATACTTGGATTTTTTAAAAACTTGTAAGATTTTTTAAATTAAAAAAAAATTTCCCAAGTCTATCTTAAAATTTCTTTTCTTGCAGTTTTCTCATTGCAGTTATTTATAGACTTTTTCTTTATCTAGATTTCGTTCATTCTCCAGATAGTCCAGGGACATTTTAGAAACTTCCAAATTCTGTGAAGAAATGAAACACATTCTTTTGTAGCAACAGGGTGGATCAGCCTTGGTGTTTCTTATCTTTATTGCTGTTACCAAATGTAATAAAAGGTAAATCGTTCTTACAATACAAATGTGAGAAATGAAACCTAAATTTTCTCATATTTGATAATATATATTATTTTTAAAAATTAAGCATTGGTTTTAGTTCTGACATTATGCCAAGACATAAGATGCATGGGTATTAATAGGCCCTCATTAGGTGGAATTTTTTTTTAACCTCTTTATGAGGAAGACTCTGAGTTTCTGATGTTATCAAAGGCCTCTGGTAATTTGCTTATAAAATGTATATGAATTTAAAAAATTGCAGGATAACTAAAATGTAAGTAAAAAAACACCCAGCAACCACAATTCTATAAGCTCTGATCTTCGGATGGAGCAAAGCCTGTATTGATTTTTTTCAGGCACCTTGATAGAGGTGCCTTCATTTTGCTGTTTTGTCTGTAAATCATGCAGCCTTCTCAAGCAACTCATTAGTGAGTGTGATTGCCCAGTCATGCATGAGTATGGTCAGCATGGAATCCAGTTCAAATGGGAGAATAGCATCTGTGAGGTGAAACGTAAGAAAGAGAGAAGAGTGTGTGTGTGTGTGTTTATAGGGTAGAAGACAGTGCTTACAGACTGAAGCACCAGTAAGGCTGAAATCCTCTATAAATGAGAATTGATTATTGCAACTGATAAATGAGGAATGGGTAATTTAAACATAGTATGTAAGGAAACAAACTTTTCCTCAGGGTTGTCCTCTAAAGACAGTGGTGTTGAGAACCTGCATTGGGTGTCTTAATCATGTTTTCTTAGTTGGCTAATTAGGATGTGCTACTGATGTGATCCAGAAAGTTTTCAGCTCCTAAAGAAGTTGCCAGAAGAGGGAAACCTCCTTGTTGTGTACCAGCTTGGAAACAGAACGCCATTTCTCCTTCGGGGTGAGTGATAGGAGCAGATCACCCGTGTGCCTGTCTGTGTGATCACAGTGTGCGTTAGCAGCTTCGCCTGCCCCTGCTCCTCATTCTGTGTGGTGTGCTGCCATCCACGGGGTGGCAAAGAGTTGGAGCAGCAAACTTAGAGTCTCAGAAACAGGTTTCAGCACTGAGTGCATTGCTGATTTCCATTCCCATAGATGATATATCACTAGGAATGCTGTCACCGAAAACCCCGGCCCTGGGATGAAACAAACATTTGTTGTTCTCAAGTAACAGAAGGTCAGGCAGGTAGGCTGGGGTCACACAGCTTCTTACCAGTGTTGGTGGGGACCAGGCTCTTCCTGTGTCGGGGAACCTACCTTGGTCATGGGAGTTCCTCCCTAGCATTTTTGGGGGGAGGTAATCTCTTGGTGACTTCGGCCTGCATCACATTGGCAAGAACTGTGAGTGTCCATCACCACCTGCAAGGGAAGGGTCTTGTGTTTTCATCTGGGCATGTGGCTGCCCTGGGAGGTCGTTGGTGTGGGGTTAGTAAGAAAAGGGGGAGAATGGGTTCTGGGTCGGCACACAGTGTGTGCAGGAGAATGTTATTAATATTCCACTAATTTTATTTGAATGTGATCCTTTTGAATAATTGCTTACATAAAAAGATGGCATGTCATGTGGCTTTGCTTAATTCTTTTAGTGTCAAAGTTATTGAAGTGCAAAAACATTAGTATTCATTATAGTAGGGAGGAAAGACCGATTGTAAGTTCATGTTCCAACTGTTGCTGTTGAATATAATCCATTTTCCTCTGACTTATCTCGAAGCTATAAACTCATGCCAAATTAGATATTTGTTTCACAGGTTTGTTTAAAAAAATTATTATTCAGCAGCCTCTTACTGAGCAGGAGCTTTTCAAGGGAGAGTGGAGCATGACCAGTGGATGGGATCTGGCCTCTGGCCTCACAGAGCTTCCCTTCTGGTGGGGCGGCGGGGGACCAGCTGCTGACCAGAGTAAAAGCAAGCATGAAATACAAGCTGGATATAGAGGTCAGAGGTCATACTTTTACGTGTACTGTGGGAAGAGAGCAACAGGGTGGACTTAAAACTCCAGTATGTTGTTCAGTTTTCATTTTTTAATTGTCTTTTTATGTACGTTTAATTAGCATAGTAAAGACAGATCTTATCACTTTAATAGGAAAGGAAAAGAACTTTTATGACTCAGACATGTCATTAGAAGCATGTTGATTCCTCTTATTCTCTTTTCCTCCTGGTTTTATAGCTCTTTCCTAGATTCTGCTCAATCCTAATTTTCAAAACAGCCACTGAAGATGTGTGAATATATTCTGGAGTTTAGTTTCCCCAAATAAAATACTGTGAACCTAATAAAACTAAACCCCGAATACAGAAATTCTTTTTAAAATCAAACAATATCAGGGCTCGTATAGCAGGGTTTGTAAACCCTTTCATTGGTCCCCCAATTAACTGCATTCACGTGCACACACACCGGTGTGGCGGGGTCATTTTCACATTGTTACAGTCATACCCTCTCTGTGTGTGGTTCTTCAACTTGCTTTTTTTTTTTTTTTCCTTGTGACATCTTTTTTGACTCTCTTCTCCAGAGTACACATGGAATAGTGGTTTTCTATCCCAAAGAAATATTTCTAAACCAAAGATGGTACCACCCGACCACCCTCCCCTCAATTCAGTTCACTCGCTTAGTCATGCCTGACTCTTTGCGACCCCATGGACTGCAGCACACCAGGCCTCCCTGTCCATCACCAACTCCCAGAGTTTACCCAAACTCATGTCCATTGAGTCAGTGATGCCATCCAACCATCTCATCCTCTGTTGTCCCCTTCTTCTCCTGACTTCCATCTTTCCCAGCATCAGGGTCTTTTCAAATGAGTCAGTTCTTCGCATCAGGTGGCCAAAGTATTGGAGTTTCAGCTTCAACATCAGTGCTTCCAATGAACACTCAGGACTGATCTCCTTTAGGATGGACTGGTTGGATCTCCTTGCAGTCCAAGGGACTCTCAAGAGTCTTCTCCAACACCACAGTTCAAAAGCATCAGTTCTTCAGCACTCAGCTTTCTTCACAGTCCAACTCTCACATCCATAGATGACTACTGGAAAAACCATAACCTTGACTAGATGGACCTTTGTTGGCAAAGTAATGTCTCTGCTTTTTAATATGCTGTCTAGTTGGTCATAACTTTCCTTCCAAGGAGTAAGTGTCTTTTTATTTAATGGCTGCAGTCACCATCTGCAGTGATTTTGGAGCCCCCCAAAGTAAGGTCTGCCATTGTTTCCACTGTTTCCCCATCTATGTGCCATGAAGTGATGGGACTGGATGCCATGATCTTAATTTTCTGAATGTTGAGCTTTAAGCCAACTTTTTCACTCTCTTTTTTCACTTTTATCAAGAGTCTCTTTAGTTCTTCTTCACTTTCTGCCATAAGGGTGGTGTCATCTGCGTATCTGAGGTTATTGCTAGGGAGTGTTTTTAACTATACAGGGAGCTTTTATAAAATTTATTTATTTTTAATTGAAGGATAATTGCTTCAACAATATTGGTTTGATTTCTGCCATACATCAGCATCAATTGTGGGAGCCTTTTTATGACAAAATATCCTGCCCAGACTGCCAGTCTCATCGAGAAACAGTGATATAGAAATACCTTGTCTTTTTCACATTTCTTTTTATAATTAAAACATGTGATTATATCATAAATATTTTCTCCTTCCTGGTCAGTGACTTTTTAAGTATGTGTGTGTGTGTGTGCACGTTTGTAAGAGCCTAGCACAAATTACTAGAAGAACTGCTTGGTCAAGAGGGTATGCATATTTAAAATTTAGTTATATGCTCGCAATTGCTTTCCCAAACCACTATACAAAATTGTAGTCCTAATAACCGCAAACACATTCTCCCACATCCTTTTCCAACATGAGATATTATCACTTAAAATGTTTTGCCTGCATAATGAGAAAAAAACAAAGTCATGTTTAAGTTTCCATTTTCCTGTCCAAGCTCCTGTTACACAGTCCTTCCAATATGGTGATAAGCGACCCGTGTGCTTTTAGAGAAGTGCAGCGCATGCTTGTCTGCTCTGGACGTGCTGCTGTCCATCTCATTCATGTTTGAGGTGCAGTCCCTTTCACCGGTCATTCACCTCTTTGAGGTGTCTTTTTTGTGTCATCTGCTGGGAGTGTCATACCGATACTGACTGGAGTGATTTTTATGAAGAACTGAATTGATATTTGTCTAGAGGGAGCTATGTTTTCCAAAATCTGGTTGCTGCCCAATTAGTGGGTTGGTAAAATCAAATTAGCAATATAAAAAAAGAAATAGAAAATACCGGAAGATCTCATATATAGTGAAGGTAAGACATGTTTCATGAAACTCACTGAATATGTCTTTTAGTATGTGTTTTGAATATGTCTGTCCTTAAATATATGTATATATGCGCCTATTTAATATGTCTGAGTGCTATACTGTGATATAAAATACCGCTGGGTTGAGAATTTCTAGTATGGAGAGTCTTAGCCTTACAAATCTATTCAAAACAGTTTATTTCTGTCCTAACAAGGAAGAAGTTTCATACTTGTTTGTGGCATTAAAAAATAAATTTCCAATAGTATCAATATTATAAAAGCTTAAAGACAAAGGCTTATAGAGGGGCTTAAATGCTTAAAGATAGATGTCACCTAATTGGACTTGGAGACATAATGGGTGTGTAAAGCCAAATTGGCTTGGGTGCAGGAGGAAGAAATGCTGAGTTACACCCTACTAAACTTAATTTCACTGAGCAGTGTAATTTGTCTCTGCTTCCGTGCAGTTGCTGCCCTTGACTCGACAGTAGTTGCATCACTGAGTTCAGTTTAGTTTAGTTGCTCAGTCATGTTCGACTTTTTACGACCCCGTGGACTGCATCATGCCAGGCTTCCCTGTCCATCACCAACTCCCGAAGCTTGCTCAAACTCATGTCCATCAAGTCTACTATGCAGGCAGAAGTACGCAGAGTAAGTCTTGACACTCAACAATTTCTCCTTGTGAGCTGCACATGGGCAACTGATGATCCAAGAGTGGTGACTTGAACTAAATTGAGTGGTGACTGTTTCGCTTTCCTCAATTCCAATGCTGATCTTACATTGCTTAGAAAATTACCTGTTGGTGATTATAATAAATGGTAGTAATTAAAATAAAAAAAAAACAAAAAACAATGGAACACTCTGCATGTGGGTGTATTTAATTACCTGGCAGGTGTCCCTACTTCTAAAGTGCGAGACTTATGGGTAAACAATGGCCTTTCTGTTAGAAATTCTACCCACACTTTTGTGTTGTATCCCTTTTATAGTTTGGTATTTTCCATCATTTGGAGAGCAATAATGATGATATATAATTAACTGTTTTGTGCTGTACTTTATGTTTCCCAAGTGCTTATAGCTTTCATTTGTAATACTTTGCCTCAGCTAGTTCTAATGTTCTTACTTGAATTATTCTTATAATTGCATCTTCATAAAAATGATATGAATGGAAACTTAGATTATTTTCTGGATTTGTAAATAGCGATGTTAGAAAATTAGTGTGTTTAAAGTTCTGTGATATAGTCAATTAATTTCTTACATATTTTACAAGGTATTGCTGATACATTTTTGGCAGATATGAACACTAGATAACACATCTTGTTTCACAAACCAAAGAAGATGGAAGTACAAGTTCTCTAAGGACTGTCAACCACCACATGATATTATTGGGGACCAGTGTTCTCTCTTTCATATGAAGCATGAGGAGGCTGTGTTGACATTGAGTATACTTACTGCGCTACTGTGTTACCTGCAAGGGCTTTCCTTGTGGCTCAGCTGGTAAAGAATCTGCCTGCAATGTGGGAGACCTGGGTTTGATCCCTGGGTTGGGAAGATCCCCTGGAGAAGGGAAAGGCTACCCACTCCAGTATTCTGGCCTGGAGAGTTCCAGGAACTATACAGTCCATGGGGTTGCAAAGAGTTGGACATGACTGAGTGACTTTCACTTCATTTTAACCGCCCCCCCCAGAGTTTAAAATGATTTTATTTATTTATAGGTAAGTATACTTTTTATGAAGCATAGTTGATTTTCAGTGTCATATTAGTTTCAGAAAATAAATTTGCACATATTCTTGTGCAATCTAATCCTATCTGTGAGATAGTGTCCTGAGAGAGAGCATGCGTTTTTCTGTGCATCTCAGATTTTGCTCAGCGCTATCAAAGCATCTGATACCTATTGTGGTTATGGATCAGCATCTCCTACTAACTTACCAGAAAGTTTGCTTATGTAAAGCAGTTTGTCAGTGATGAGTGTAATGACTGAGGTTCCTGTCAAGCATCTTATGGGACTTCGTTAGACAGTACTTGAGTTGAATTTATAGTTACCTTACAGAAGTATGTTATTGGTCTTTCTCCGCCTTGAAGGTCACTCCTTTCCATTCACCTTTCATCTAAAGAAGCTGCAGCATCAACAAAGAGAAGACAGGGTTTAGGTGATATGAATGAGTGTTAATATTTCATTGTTTCTACTTTAGCCCGTCTGTTTCTGTCAATTTAAAATGATGTGAATGCTAATTGGACTGGTTGGCTTGATGAGAGAGTCTTGCATATTACAGAAACAAAGTCATTTTAGTAGATGTTTGAAAGAAAAAGGAAAGCTAATGTCATAATACATTATGTTCCTTATGTTCAATTTAGGAAAACATATTTTGTGAGTTTCTTTGAATAGAATTATTTGTGCTACTCAACAACCTTTTTACTTTTTTTCTTCTAAGATGCCCTCCCCACATTTAGATAGTGAAAGGACTAGTCAACATTTAGGAAAAAACTAAAGAAATGCCAATGAAAATCAGTTGTAATTTATATGATATGATTTATTTTCTTTGAAAACATTAAATATTACATTAAGTTGGTGGGCACATGTAGTTAAGGCTTAACAGGCGAATTTTGTGAAATGTTATTAATATCAAAATATGAGACAATTCAAAACAAAGTGTGTTACAAATAGATCTATTGTTCAGTCGCTAAGTTGTATCTGACTCTTTGACCCCATGGACTACAACACACCAGGCTTCCCTGTCCTTCACCATCTCCTGGAGGTTGCTCAAGTTCGTGTCCATTGGGTTAGTGATGCCATCCAACTATCTCATTCTCTGTCGCCCCCTTCTCCTCCTGCCCTCAATCTTTCCCAGCATCAGGGTCTTTTACAATAAGTTGGTTCTTTGCATCAGATGGCCAAAAGTATTATAGTTTCAGCTCCAGCATCAGTCCTCCCAGTGAATATTCAGGGTTGATTTCCGTTAGGATTGACTGGTTTGATTTCCTTGCAGTCCAAGGGACTCTCAAGAGTCTTCTCCAACACCACCATTCAAAAGCATCAATTCTTCCGCACTCAGCCTTCTTTATGATCCAACTCTTGCATCCATACATGACTACTGGAGCAACCATAGCATTGATTCTGTGGACCTTTGTCAGCAAAGTGATGTTTCTGCTTTTTAATGCACTGTCTAGGTTTGTCATAGCTTTTCTTCGAAGGAGCAAGCATCTTTTAATTTCATGGCTGTAGTCACCATCCACAGTGATTTGGAGCCCAAGAAAATAAAATCTGTCACTGTTTCCACTTTTTCCCTGTCTGTTTGCCATGAAATGATAGGACCAGAAACCCATGATCTTAGCTTTTTGAATGTTGAGTTTTAAGCCAGCTTTTTCACTGTCCTCTGTCATCCTCATCATAAGGCTCTTTCTGCCACTAGAGTGGTATCATCTGCATATCTGAGATTGTTATTTCTCCCAGCAATCTTGATTCCAACTTGTATTTCATCCAGCCTGGCATTTCGTATAGTGTATACTGAATATAATTTAAATAAGCAGATTGACAGTATATAGCCCTGACATACTCCTTTCCCAATTTGGAACCAGTCTGTTGTTCCATGTCCAGTTCTAACTGTTGGTTCTTGTCCTGCATACAGGTTTCTCAGGAGTCAGGTAAGGTGGTCTGGTATTCTCATTTCTTTAAGAATTTCCCACAGTTTGTTGTGATCCACACAGTCAAAGACTTTACTGTAGTCAATGAATCAAAAGTAGATGTTTTTCTGGAATTCTCTTGCTTTTTCTATGATCCAACAGATGTTGGCAATTTGATCTCTGATTCCTCTGCCTTTTCTAAATCCAGCTGGTTCAAATAGATCTAACTTACTCTAATTAAGGATGATCCACATAAAATCTTTCAAAAGTAGAATTCCATGACTTCTTCCAGTGACCTTGTAGAAGGAAATAAAGATCTGTATCACATATAGGTCTAATTAATGGAAGATCCATGGAGTTTCAAGTTTCAGAATGGCTTCATTGACTTGTGGAAGTAAAGATACTGCATAGAAATAGTCTATGAAATGAAAGTATGTCTAGTTCCTTCCCTATGAGGGGCCAGAAGTTTACAGAATCCACCCACACCCTCCCAGGCTGTCATGCTCTGTGTCTTTGAGGAGTTCTGCGTATAAAGGTCAAGCCACTTCTTGCTGTTGTCTTTCCACCGACTCTGCATGTTAGCCTCACTCTTGTCCTAAATGCCGATGAGGGTGTAATATCTACAGTCTTGTGTAGTAACCTGGTGTGTCACTCTTTGTTCAGCTTTATGAGAATTATGTAATAAATAATGGCTAAAGAAGCTTCCTTATGCAACTCCTTCTTAATTTACCAATAAACCAGTTTAATGATTTTAAAACACACTGTATTAAGGTACAGTGTTACACCAGCTGCGTTCATTTATGCTTTTTCTTGTGTGTGTATGTGACTATGCTGTAGGACCTTAGTTCCTCCACCAGGGATCATACCTGGGCCCTGGCAGTGAGAGTGCTGAGCCGTAACCACTAGACCACCAGAGAATTCCCCATTTATGCTATTTTTGTGGTTGAGTATATTCATCTTACCTTCTTGCCCTATCACCCTCATCTAATACCTCTCCTTCAATTATTTTGCCTGAAAACTTTTTAAAAAAACAAATTCTTGCCTTTTTCGTGGCGCTGACCCAAAGAAATACAGTGTATGTTTGGAAGGCAGAATTAAATTGCCCTGATTGTCTGTTATATTTGTTGTTTGTTTTTCAGTCGCCAAGTTGTGTCCAACTCTTAAGTGACCCCATGGACTGCAAGCATGCCAGGCTTCCTTGTCCCTCTCCATTTCCCGGAGTTTGCCCAAGTTCATGTCCATTGGATCGGTGATGCTGTGCAACCATCTCATCCTCTGGTGCCCTCTTCTCCTCCTGCCCTCAATCTTTCCCAGCATCTGAGTCACCTGTTTGAGTTAGGTGACCAAAGTATTGGAGCTTCAGCTTCAGCATCAGTCCTTCCAAAGAGTATTCAGTTGTTTTCCTTTAAGATTGACTGGTTTGATCTCCTTGCTGTCCAAGGGACTCTCAAGAGTATTCACCACAGTTCAAAAGCATTAATTCTTTGGCACTCTGCCTTCTTTATGGTTCAACTCTTACATCCATACGTGACTACAGGAAAGGCCATAGCCTTGATTATATGGACCTTTGAAGATTGTGTTACATTGGGGAGCACCAATGAACTCTTCTCCCAGTATTTACACCATGTAGCGGGCCCTTCCCTCTGATTGTGGGTTTGGTCAGAGATGTTAACTAACAGCATCAGCCAAAGTGATACTGTAAGTTCCAGATATAAGCTTTAGGAAGTCCCAGTAATTACCTCTAAGAAGTCCAGTGACTCTAATGGAGATGGCATGTGGATGGAGAGAGGCCACAGATGTTACCCTACAGGAGACAGAGAGGCCTGGCTTTTCCAATGTCCTAGCTGGTCCCTGCCAGCTCAGTGCCGCCTGCTGTGATGACTGGCAAGATGAGCTGAAGAGTTGCCCAGCTGAGCCCAGCCTAGACTGCAGCCTTGTGAGCAAGTAAAGTAATTGTTTCTCTAAGCCACTAAGCTTGAGGGTGGTTTACTATGCAGCAATAGATAGATGAAAACACCCCAACATTAAAACATGTGTCATAATAGCTGCTTAGTAATAGTTCATATTTACATACTAGAAAACTGAAATATAAGTTATTGCTTACCAGCTTTTTTCTTTTTTAGAGTTTATTTTTATTTTTATTATTTTTTGTTTCCTGTTTGTTGTGACTTTCATTTATTTATTTATTTATTTTCCATTTATTTTTATTAGTTGGAGGCTAATTACTTTACAATATTGTAGTGGTTTTTGCCATACATTGACATGAATCAGCCATGGATTTACATGTGTTCCCCATCCTGATCCCCCCTCCCGCCTCCCTCTCCATCCCATCCCTCTGGGTCTTCCCAGTGCACCAGGCCCGAGCACTTGTCTCATGCATCCCACCTGGGCTGGTGATCTGTTTCACCCTTGATAGTATACTTGTTTCAATGCTGTTCTCTCTGAGCATCCCACCCTCGCCTTCTCCCATAGAGTCTAAAAGTCTGTTCTGTACATCTGTGTCTCTTTTTCTGTTTTGCATTTAGGGTTATCGTTACCATCTTTTTAATTTCCATATATATGCGTTAGTATACTGTGTTGGTCTTTATCTTTCTGGCTTACTTCACTCTGTATAATGGGCTCCAGTTTCATCCATCTCACTAGAACTGATTCAAATGAATTCTTTTTAAAGGCTGAGTAAAATCCCATGGTGTATATGTACCACAGCTTCCTTATCCATTTGTCTGCTGATGGGCATCTAGGTTGCTTCCATGTCCTGGCTATTATAAACAGTGCTGCGATGAACATTGAGGTGCACGTGTCTCTTTCAGATCTGGTTTCCTCAGTGTGTATGCCCAGGAGTGGGATTGCTGGGTCATATGGCAGTTCTATTTCCAGTTTTTTAAGGAATCTCCACACTGTTCTCCATAGTGGCTGTACTAGTTTGCATTCCCACCAACAGTGTGAGAGGGTTCCCTTTTCTTCACACCCTCTCCAGCATTTATTGCTTGTAGACTTTTGGATAGCAGCCATCCTGACTGGCATGTAATGGTACCTCATTGTGGTTATGATTTGCATTTCTCTAAAAATGAGTGATGTTGAGCATCTTTCCATGTGTTTGTTAGCCATCTGTATGTTTTCTTTGGAGAAATGTCTGTTTAGATCTTTGGCCCATTTTTTGATTGGGTCATTTATTTTTCTGGAATTGAGCTGTGGGTGTTGTTTGTATATTTTTGAGATTAATCCTTTGTTTCTTCATTTGCTATTATTTTCTCTCATTCTGAAGACTGTCTTTTCATCTTGCTTATAGCTTCCTTTGTTGTGCAAAAGCTTTTACATTTCATTAGGTCCCATTTGTTTAGTTTTGCTTTTATTTCCAATATTCTGGGAGGTGGGTCATAAGGATCTTGCTGTGATTTATGTCGGAGAGTGTTTTGCTTATGTTCTCCTCTAGGAGTTTTATAGAGTTTATTTTTATTGTACAGTCTTGGTACTGTTGGGCTATTTTATATATGTATTACTTATTTTTTTAAATTTATTTTTAATTGGAGGATAATTGCTTTATAATGTTGTGTTGATTTCTGCTGTACGGCAGTGTGAATCAGCCGTAAGAATATAAAACCTCTCTCCTGTGTGCTTGTTATTGTTCAGTTGCTACGTCATGACCAACTCTTTTGACCCTCTGAACTGCAGCACGCCAGGCTTCCCTGGCCTTCTCTATCTCCTGGAGCCTGCTCAGACTCATGTCCATTGAGTCGGTGATCAGCTGTAAAATAAGTTTATCACTGTACCATGTGCTGTTTACGAATACATTTACATCAAGAAGGAAGGAATAAAATAGCCATTGGAGAGATTTGAATGCCACTCAGTGGTGTTATTAAATACAAGCCTTAGAAAGTACTGATGACTTTGAAGATTTTGACTTCAATTTAGACCACAAAGTTGGAAGAGAAATGTAAGCAAGACATTAAAAATATTATTTTTTGATGAGATGCATTAAGTTCTTTTTCCTCTCAGAATCCTTTTTCTTTTTCAACTGATGTTTCAAGGTAAATACCTGGGTAGGTTGACTGATTACAAATGTTTTCACTCAAGCACACTAGCTTCTAAATCTGTCTGTGAGCAGGTTTCTTAAAAAAGTGAGTAAGCTTAGAAAATAGTTTTTCCACGAAGTATACAACTCCTGAGCAAGCTTTTGTTCTGTGGACAGATCTGATTCATCAAGAAACATCAAGATAATTGTCACGATTTAAATTCTTAAAAGAAACCAAGAAGCCCTTGGCTCAAGTATAAAACTTTCTGTTGCTTTCTTGGCATGATGCCTTGAGTTGAATATTTGTGCTGTATGTTTTTTTTGTTTTGTTTCGTATTTTTGCCCCTGGGACAGGAAACTGCAGAACAAAATATATTCATTTTGGTAACCAGTGCTGGTCCTTTGGTGACTCACTATTCTTGAGTGATTAGTGCAGAAAGAAGAGGCTGACACTTGAATGCTGCTCCCTAGTGGATACAGATGATGAGCCAAGATCTCCTTCTTTCATCACAGATATTTTGTAAAGCTGGGAATCACTATTTTGACACAAGAAGGACAACATTCACATGAAAGCCCTCTCCTGTTTTGTAACTTTTTTCTTTCTGGTATAATATGCTCCATTTTAATTAAAATTCTTAATGGGCTTTGACAGTGTACCTTTGAATACACCAGTGTTCCCTCCCTCTTGGCATTCATCTGTGTGATCATGTAAAAGTAATTTTATAGAGAAGCATTTTCTTTCAAAATTGTAAGCTTCTAGAAAGTGGATCATGTCTTACTTGCTTGAGTATAAGATCTGAAATCTAGGATTGATCTGAGCATTTCTAAGTCTACACTCAAATTGTTTTTTGAATTAATGAATTTAGCTTTTTAGTCAACATTTCCAGCACTGCCCCCCCTCCCATCCCCTGCCTCCCTGCCTGCCACCCCAACCACCAGCTAGGAGTTACTGGTCTAGGTAGAAGGCTAACAATTCCAGATGGGCAGCTTATGTTGAAGCAGTCACATTTTCGTACTTCTTTCTCATTGGATAGTCACTGATTCTTTTTCTCCCCCAGTTTCATAAAGCATTGGTAATAATTTTTAATTCAAGTATGTGTAATGTTCTGAGACTTTTCACCTTACAGTTTCTAATGCTTACAAGATATTCTTTGGAGTTAGGATTAAAAATATTGGCATTGTTGATTTTCTTATAATTCCCTGTTGAAAACCTGTGTAACCAGGGATTTATATGGAATGTTAAGAATGTTTCGATGTTTCTGGAATTACTGATTTGGAAAGTGCTTGAGTAACAAAGATGCTTTAGAAAAGTTTTTGTAGCCCTATAATTATATGATAAAAATTTTAAGTTCTTGGGAACTTTACTAACAATTAATTTTGTTAATTGTTTGTGTTTAAAATTTCCCCTCACCTAAAAGAATATAAAGAAATTTTGGTTTTCAGTTTACCTTTTTGCCCAGAATATATCATACTCTATTTTATTCCTTTTTTAAAAATTTAAGTAATACATATTGAGCACTTATTTTATGCCAGATACCTCTTAAGTCCTTGACGTACAACAGTGAACAAGAAGACCAAGATCCTCCCTCTGGGGATGTCTGCCTTGCTGTAGAGAAAAGCAGACAAACAATGACAATAACAGCAAAAAGGAGATGTCATAGCGGGTGATGAGTGCAGGGGAAGCAGTAAAGCAGGGTAGTGGGAATCGAGGAGAAGGGGTTATCATTTTAAATAAGCTGAGCCAGCCTCTTTAAGAAGGTGACTTTTAAGCAAAGCTGGAGGAGGTGAGGGAGTCAGGAAGATGCAGGCCCGGAGAGGTTTCCTGAAGTAGGAAGGATAGGGACGGAAGGAAAGGGGTGGGAAGGGCCAGAGCAGGGTACAGGCTGCTGCTGCTTCTGAGCAATACTTGGATGGTTCAGCTTGGTCCAGATTGCTGCTGGGTAATGCTAGCGCTTATGAACCTTATTGGAAATGATCATTTTATTATCCTATTATCAAATAAAACAACACCAAAAGAAGAAATTACTAGAATAGAATCATGTGACAAGTTATGACCTTCAAACCTCTTTTCTCCTTATGGTTTTGAGGTCCTGTATAAATCACACAATGCCTTAGTGACAGATAACTGTGGTTCTGGAATTCCTGATCAGACCCCAGAGGCCTTTTAGATGTTTAGGGTTCAACACTATTGACCTTATATTCAAGGTTGGAAACCATATAAATCAGATAATTAGAATGAAAGGAGTGGAAATATGTAAAATTCCTTAAATCTGTGCCTATGTATAGTCAAGTACTCTGCAGATATTAATTGAATCTAGGATCAGAATTTTAATTAGGTGTTGAATTTTAATATTTATATGCCTATATAGAAAACACATGTCAGTTTTAAAACATTTATTTATTTACGGCTGTGCTGGGTTTTTGTGGCCACTCGGGCTTTTCTCTGGCTGCAGAGAGCAGGGACTACTCTCTAGATGCGGAGCGCAGGCTTCTCATTGTGGTAGCTTCTTGCAGAGCATGGGCTCTGGGGGCTTAAGCAGTGTGGTTCTCAGGCTGTAGAGAACAGGCTTAACAGTGGAGGCACACGGCCTTAGTTGCTCCGTGGCAAGTGGGATCTTCCTGGAACAGGGATCGAACCCAAGTCTTCTGGATTGGCAGGCAGATTCTTTACCACTGAGCTACCAGGGAAGCCCAATTTTTGTTTAAAAAATAATAATTTTTTTTCTCATCTTTATTTTATATACCACCTTATTCCTTCTCTTATAGTCTTTGCTCCTCCAAATCAAAATCAGATTTTTAATTAATAACAGTAATAACAACACAGCAATGCCCGTGTCTCCCTTTTAAAAACATTGATTTATTTGTATATTACACATTTTCAGCTTTCTGGTTCAGATGGATTTTTAACCTGACCACCTGACATTTTAAAAGATACTGACTGCTTCTTATTGACTATTACAATATGAAAATAAGTATTTTCAAGAAAATTTTTGCTGTCTTCTTGTTCTGACTTCAGTTGTTAAATGATGAATACATATAAACTTGAAAAATAAGTTTTATCTCTTATTAGAAGTGTAAGTGATTCTGTTAAAATGGTACCTAATTATGCCATAATTTTGACTTCATGCTTTTTATTTTGATATTGTTTAGGGCTTACTGTGTGCCAGGGGTTGACTAGGTCCCAACACAGACACAGCTTCATCTTACACATATGTGTTTTTAAACATACGTAAATGAGTGTGGGTTTGAATATTGGCCCTACCAGTTTTAAAGATGTGCCCTCATTCCAACTAATTACTTAATTCTGTGAGATTCAGTTTTCCCATTTATAAAAAATGGAATTAATGATACCTTCAGTATTATGAGGAGTGAAGATGATGCCTGCAGAATGTCTAACCTAGTGCTTGACATGCAGCAGACCTCAGTAAATGGTAACTGCTGTTAATTAAAAAAAAAAACAAACCAGCGTCTCACTTATTAGCTGTTTTGGCTTCATTTGCTTTCATCTCGACACGTCTTCTACCTAATGTGTTAAGCTTGCCTTTCCTTTCTCTGCTTGTCAGCCTTTTGAAAATAACCACCTAAGTGTCTGATGAGTACGTTTATGAAGCAGATCCAGTATTTAAAAGAATCTTAGCATAAAATACTTGAGAATGATTACCCTTTAATTATAGTGTCTTTCTTTGAACTCCTGAGTTTCCTTTTTATTATTTTCCCCTTGCAGGCCCACAGCCCTTATCTCCTTGTGCTTGGCCTCCTTCTGGATTCTTCCCACTAATTACTGCCTGTTCTCCTCTCCCGCCACTCTCTGCTACACTATGCACTGCTGCTAGGATAAATTTCTTAAAGCATCCCCATAACCCTTCTTTTATTTTTTTAAAACGCTTACCTTGGCTCTTTGTTACCACGTTGGAAGTTCTTTGCCTAAACTTCATGGTTCACCAACATCTGAAACCCTCTCACTTCCTTATTCAGTTTAACTTTCCATGATTCCTAAAGTCGGTCAGTGGAGACTGTGCACAACCCTATGTATTTTGTCTCCGTTCCTTTGTTGTTCATGCGCTAAGTCATGTCCTACTCTTTGCGACCCCATGGACTGCAACATGCCACGCTTCCCTATTCTTTACTATCTTCCCGAGTTTACTCACTTCCTTACCTGCAGCTTTTTGTGCATCTTGTTCTTTCTGCTCACATTCCTCCTCATCTTCTCTACCTCAAGTCAAACCCATTTTGTAAGGATGTATTCAAATTCTACATTCCCTTCAAATGTTTCTTCCTGACTCTGATCTCAGCGATTAAAAAAAAAAAAATCATGCATGACATAGTAAAACGTTAGGGAATGTATTTTGTAATGTACTGACTGCTCATTTTAGTCTTCTATCTTGAGCAGAGATATACATTCTTTGTAGAATTGGCCTCTTTCACTAAATATAGAATCTTTCAGATTTACCTATGCTGCTGTATGTGCCAGTGCCCATTCTTTCTTTTTGCTGAGCGGTATCCCAGTGTTTGAACATACCTAAGTATAATTGTCCATTTTCCTGTTGAGGAACATTTGGATTACTTCCAGTTTGGAGAACTGGGTTTGATCCCTGGGTCAGGAAGATCCCCAGAGAAGGGGATGGCTACCCACGCCAGTATTCTTGCCTGGAGAATTCCATGGACAGAGAAGCCTGGCGAGGTATAGTCCATGGGGTTGCAAAGAGTTGGGCATAACTGAGCGACTAACACTGGACTATTATGAAAGAAGCTGTGAATATTTGTATATCAGTCTTTGAGTGGAAATTGTTTCATTTCTCTTGAGTAAATACCTCTGGGTGGGGTTGCTTGGTCAAAGAATTAGTAAAAGCTTAACTTTGTAAGAAACTACCACATATTTTTTCCGAAGTAGTTGGAATATATGGGAATTCTAGTTGCTGTCCAACCCCGCCGTTGTCTTTCTTTTCAATTTATCCTTTTTTTTTTATTGTGTATGAAGATATATTCTCATTGCTGTTTGAATTTTCACTTCCTTGAGATTGACTATGTTTTTGTCTACTTATTGGCCATTTATATATGTCCTTTCAGGTAAAACCTGTCCAGGACTTCTGCCTATTTTTGTTGGGTTGTTTGTCTTTTGATTATTGTGTGGTAATTTATCATGTATTCTGGTTGTAAGCCTTTTTTCAGCTCTGTGGTTAGGGATATTATCTCACATTGCCTTTTTTTTTTCTTAGCAACTCAGAGGCAACAATTCTAGAAAACTGATGCTTTAGACATTCTGTCTTCACAGAGCTGTGTGAATGGGAGGGCTAGAGGCCAGGCAGCTAGAAGGAACCTCTATCTTGTGTTTCCTCTTTCTAGAAGAAACATGTTTTTCTTAAGTAGTTGAGCTTGCTTTCCTAGAAAAGCCTTGCTCATGACCTTGCAGAAGACTTCTATGTATTGTTAACAAGAACTGGGTTACTTGGCTTCAAAGGAATAAGTAGCTAGAATTTAAAAACTGGTTTCTCTATAAGGATCAGACGGGTGTATACTTTGATATTTCAAGCAGTTGAAGAGTAAAATTTATTATGTGGCTATTATTTTGTGTGAATGAAATATACTTAACCAAGATTCTCAGTTTTATCCTAAGATAGTTTCAGGTAATATCCTTAATTGCTCCCTGGAGAAGATGGAGAAGAGAAATAATTTGACAGTCTCCAGATGGCCATTAAAAAGTACTAAATTTCCTTTAAGTTCCTAATTATAAACTATGCATTTTGTTGTATTTCCTCTCCAGACAAACCAAGTAATCCTGATGTGAGTATGACTTTGCTGTAACCCAGATTTAACTTTATTAAAACAGATGGTACAAAAGGAGAAGAAAAGTCTTTTACCATCCCCTATGGGCAAAGCTCAAACTTATTTATCCTCATCCAAAGCAGTTTCTCTCTGTTTTGGCCTGACTTCTGGGAGCCCAGAACTCTTAAAAGATGTTTTCTTGAAAATAGTGAGCTCTTTTCTTGTCTGTCCCAGTGTTCTTGGCTGAGCTTCCCATATTCTGGCTGCTTTTTACTCATTAATATTCAGCCTGATCCATAGTGACTGAGAAGGCAGCAAAAGGCTGGAAACTAGTGCAGTGAAAGATCCTACCAGGGCTTTCTGAGGAAAGATGCAAATGTCCCCAGGAATAGTGTACCCAAGTTTCATTTTCTTAAGTCAGTTCAATGCTTAAGGCTTTCAACCCATTTAAATAGGAAGTTTTTTTTTTTTCTTTTTCTTTTGATGTGAATTCAACTAGGATTTAGCTTTTCTGCCTCCTTTACAGTAAATACACTTTTCTTGTTGAGAATAAAATAATGGATCAGATTAAGATAAACATAACACATTTCTTAGCTCAGGGATACTTACCCTGATTGACAAATATTAGATTGTCTAAGAATTACTGTCTGCCATGTGGCTGAGATGACATTGATTGTAAAAGTGGAAACTGTGTAACTTCAGAATTAGTTGTTTCCTTTTCAGCATACTGAAAAACACATTAGCTCTTCATCCAAGGATACTATTATTGCTTATAAGATGGCTTTGAAAAGAGTAATCTCCATATATAATTTCCAAAGTTTTACACTGTAGAGTCTTCTAATAGAAATTTTGGTTTTTTTCTTCATGAGAAAGTGATTGTGTTCTGTTCAAGAAAATACATAATTAAAGAGCGTGGTCACTATATTTTTAGACTGTACTACTTTTTTATGAAGCCTATTTTCATAGAAATCAGTTTCTAAATATTGTTTGCTTATGAAGGTTTGAGGCTTCCTATAAGTTTAGAAGGAAATCCTGTTATCACAAATGCTTCTATAACATAATTTAAGTAAATTTTGTTACCAGAAATGCCTCCACAACTAAATTTGTGTACTAAAAAATTTTTTTTAATTCAGTATAATATTGATATAAAAATTACTGGTCAGCAAACAAATTTGGTACTTTTACGTAATAGTGGGATTTGGCCTTCACTGAAATAGTGATGACTATTCCTTGCTACCCCATTTATTGTCCACACTGTAGTCACTTCTGGGCAGGGCTGATGGGTTGGAGGTAGAAACCATTACCTCCCCCTTGGACACTAATTTCAGTCAGTGTTATGAACAGAATATTCTTATCTGTACAAGCAATAGAGCTTCTCAAGATGATTTCAGTATTGAACATGCTTTTTTTTTTTTTTGAAGTTGCAGCCGTGGAGGAAGACTGTGTTTTACTGTCAGAATTCTGATAGTTCCTCTCTGAGGCTGATATGGTATGACTGGAAGTGGTTGAGCTCCATAATGACATGTCTGATGTTTTCTTTTCAAACCTGTCAGTGTCAAATAAAAATGCTTTTTCTTTGGCATCCATTTATCCCATAAATGTTTACTTGTTTAGTTGCTAAGTTGTGTCCGACCAGCTCTTTGCAGCCCCATGGACTGCAGCAGGCCAGGCTTCCATGTCCTTCACTATCTCCCAGAGTTTGCTCACACTCATGTCCTTGAGTCTGTGATGCCATCCACCAGCTCATCATCTGTCACCCCCTTCTCCTCCTGCCCTTGGTCTTTTCCAGTGAGCTGGCTCTTCGCATCAGATGGGCAAAGTATTGGAGCCTCAGTCCTTCCAATGAACATTCAGGACTGATTTCTTTTAGGATGGACTGGTTTGATCTCCTTGCTGTCTAAGGGACTCTCAAGAATCTTCTCTAGCACCACAGTTCAAAAGCATCAATTCTTCGGCGCTCAGCCTTCTTTATGCTCCAACTCTCACATCCATACATGACTACTGGAAAAACCATAGCTTTGACTACGTGGACGTTTGTTGGCAAAGTAATGTCTCTACTTTTTAATACGTTGTCTAGGTTTGTCATAGCTTTTCTTCTAAGGATCAAGCATCTTTTAATTTTGTGGCTGCAGTCACCATCTGCAGTGATTTTGGAACCCAAGAAAATAAAATCTGTCACTGTTTCCACTTTTTCTTCATCTATTTGCCATGAAGTGATTGTGTAATTGTGTAAATATTTACTAAACACTCAATTACTGTATGTAATTGAGTAATTGAGTTTTTGTGCTAGCAGTTTCTGTTAATCAGTGGGGCTTCAAATGCTTGTTAGTCTTGGCCAATGGCTACTGTGGGAAAAGATTGGAGGAACATGCTTTCATTACATAGAAATAAATAATTTTAATGTAAATAATTCAAAATGTTTTAAAATACTTCAAAGTAATCTAGGATCAGTGTTTTGAGTTATCTAGTGAATGATTCTTTTGGGGATACTCAGGGTAAATTAAAATATTGAAATAGGGGAATTAACCTAACTAGCGTAGGGTGTAATGTTACAAAGTATGAAGATAAAGCTCTAAGTCATTGACTCCATAGACCAAATTGACCTTGCTGTTCATGTTGCCAAATAGTATAATCCTTTCCTAGATATACACATTGAAGATGAGGATAGGAAATTAATAGACTTTGATCACAATGAGTGATTGTCTAGATGTACAAATTGTGTGTATGTATGTGTGTGTTTGTTTTTCCAGATTATGTTGATAAAATATTTAAATAACTTATAGAACTCATATAAATGAATTTCTTATATGTACTATGTTACTGATATATTCTGATGAGTATTATGAACATTAAAATTTTCTTCTCTGAGAAATGCAAATCAAAATCTCAATGAGGTACCATTACACGCCAGTCAGAATGACTGCTATCCAAAAGTCTACAAGCAATAAATGCTGGAGAGGTTGTGGAGAAAAGGGAACCCTCTTACACTGTTGGTGGGAATGCAAACTAGTACAGCCACTATGGAGAACAGTGTGGAGATTCCTTAAAAAACTGGAAATAGAACTGCCATATGACCCAGCAATCCCACTTCTGGGCATACACACTGAGGAAACCAGATCTGAAAGAGACACGTGCACCCCAATGTTCATCGCAGCACTGTTTATAATAGCCAGGACATGGAAGCAACCTAGATGCCCATCAGCAGACGAATGGATAAGGAAGCTGTGGTACATATACACCATGGAATATTACTCAGCCATTAAAAAGAATTCATTTGAATCAGTTCTAATGAGATGGATGAAACTGGAGCCCATTAAACAGAGTGAAGTAAGCCAGAAAGATAAAGACCAATACAGTATACTAACGCATATATATGGAATTTAAAAAGATTGTAACAATAACCCTAAATGCAAAACAGAAAAAGAGACACAGATGTACAGAACAGACCTTTAGACTCTGTGGGAGAAGGCGAGGGTGGGATGTTCTGAGAGAATAGCATTGAAACAAGTATACTATCAAGGGTGAAACAGATCACCAACCCAGGTTGGATGCATGAGACAAGTGCTCAGGGCTGGTGCACTGGGAAGACCCAGAGGGATGGGATGGGGAAGGAGGCGGGAGGGGGGATCGGGATGGGGAACACATGTAAATCCATGGCTGATTCATGTCAATGTATGGCAAAAACCACTAAAATAATGTAATTAGCCTCCAACTAATAAAAATAAATGGAAAAACAAACAAACAAAAAACCCAAAAAACAAACAACAAAAAAGATTTTCTTCTCTGAATGATGAGCTCATTCAATTTATAAATATATATGTGTGTAGGTGTATATATAGTGTATTTGTGTGTATGTATGTACGTGAGAGATGCTGTGGCCTGATAAAATCAAATAATAGTCAAACCACCACCATATTGTAATCTAAGATGACATACAGTGGGCTATGTTGTTATAACTTATTGTTATAAGTTATAACCTTATTAGCTTTTGTATCTCTTGTGTAAAGAACCCAGAGAAACCAAACAGGGGAACTGCTATTCTAGATCTAGTTTTTAGGTACAAAGGAGAATAGATTTAGGAACTTTCTGTATGGTAAAATTTGTTGGTGTTCATCAACTCAGCTTTTGTATATATGTAAAATATAGAGTAAAAGAAAGATAATGTTCTGGATTGTATTGATCTACAGAACTGACAAACTGCATAGGGAGCAGTTTGGGGACTGAATATTCTAGATGTCTAATTTTATGGTCCTGTTCTTTTTGGGAACAGGTTTGGCATTAGGTTGATATTTTTGCATCAGGAAATGTTGAGTAGAGAAGGCTTTCCCATCAACATTTCATTTATCATAATACTGCCCTTAGAAGGGAAAGAATAGCAAGTGTTCCACATTCCTCTATGGGGAAAGTTTAAAAAATAAATTTCACATTATTTTAGGTATTATATGTGTGTGTGTGCAGCATAGATTTTGATATTCAGAAATATGCTGATGACTCGAGTAAGAATGTGTATCTGATATACAATAATGTTTTGTTTAGTCTTAATTATTAAGTGAGAGTGTCACTTATAAAAATGCTTGTTGATTAGATAAGCAATATTTGCTAATGCTGAAAAATTAGAAAGTTCAGCAACCTGCCATGTGAGTTGGTATATGCTGCTACATTTTGACTTTTTTCTAATATTAATTTAGATCCTAAAGTGCAGCTGAGATTTATATGTGCATATGCATTCATGTATAGACTATTATAGTTTAATGTTCTGTTTTTTCATCTACTATTATGAAAACTTCCTCATTTTTGGATTGTAATTTTTAATGAAAACAGAATATTCCATCCTATGTATATACCATAATTCAGCCATTTCCCTCTTTTTGAACATTTAGGTTTTCTAATTTATGTTTTTACTATTAGCTAACTATCGTTTGTCATAATCCTTAATAGGCCCAGTTGCTTGATTCCTTGATAAGAATATTTTTGTCATGTCTAATATTATAGTTTATACATGAAATATGCATATGACTCATTATTTAAGTGGAAATTTAATATGAATATATACACACACAAATACTATTGCTTTTTTTTTTAAAATTCTGACATTATTCAGAAAGAAATGCTACTTTGAGTAGAGTGAAGACTGATTAGGAAGTGTTTTTACACTGTTACATTTAATTATTTTACTTTTTTGTGTAGCCTTAGATGTGATCATTGTCATCTTTTTCATAGAAGAGAAGAAAGCTATATAAATATCTAAACAAGTTGCTGAAAGTAAAACTGAGAGTATTGGATAAGGAGAGTATTGAGGATGTAAGTTTCATAATAAGAATATAGCAATAGGAAATTATGTCTGATAACCTGGGAACTGGGGGAGTGTGTCCTTCGTGTTTTCATTCCACTATTTAGAAATTCTCTAACTTGATGGAAGCATAAATTTGATTTGAATATTGAAATTGTATGCCAGTTAATGAATTAATAACACAAGGTCTTTAATGCAACATTCGATTCATATGTTGAAGTCAGCCTTGTTTTAAATTTTCTGGCAGGAGCAAGCTGCTGTTTTATTCTTGTCTTTATTTCTCCATCCAAAATCATCCCTTAGGATGACTCTGAGGGGATTGCTTTCAGGATCTTCAAGGAGACCAAAATCCTTGGATGCTCAAGTCCCTTATAGAAAGTGCTTGTAGTAGTCGCATATAACCTATGCACATCCACACTTTAAATCATCTCTGAATTACTTATACTGCCTAATATAGTGTAAATGCCATGTAAATAGTTGCCAGGGTGGCAAATTCAAGATAGTTTTTTGGAACTTTTTGGAATTTTTTCACCTGAATATTTCTGGTTGGTTGTCGTATATGGATGTGAGAGTTGGACTGTGAAGAAAGCTGAGCACCGAAGAATTGATGCTTTCGATCTGTGGTGTTGGAGAAGACTCTTGAGAGTTCCTTGGACTGCAAGGAGATCCAACCAGTTCATCCTAAAGGAGATCAGTCTTGGGTGTTCATTAGAAGGACTGATGCTGAAGCTGAAACTCTAATACTTTGGCCACCTTATGCGAAGAGTTGACACATTTGAAAAGACCCTGATGCTGGGAGGGATTGGGGGCAGGAGGAGAAGAGGATGACAGAGGATGAGATAGCTGGATGGCATCACCGACTCGATGGACATGAGTTTGAGTAAACTCTGGGATTTGGTGACGGACAGGGAGGCCTGGCATGCTGTGGTTCATGGGGTTGCAAAGAGTCGGACATGACTGAGCAACTGAACTGAACTGAATCCATGCATGTGGATCCTCAGGATAGAAAGGGTCAGCTGTATAAACTGTATTATTATTGTTTTTAAACCTCTTACATCTCAAATTATTTATTTAAAAACAGTTTGGACGTGATCACTGTGTGATAATTTTTAAAGTCAGCTCCTTGCACCACCCCGGCCTGTATCACTAGTGCGTAAGAATTCAGTTGGTCTTTGTGAATTTTTTTCTCTCTCAGGTAACCTTGCTGCTTGTCATTCTAGGGGCCAGCAACGTACAAATCTAGAGAGGAAAATTGAGATAATGGGCTCAGAAGGGCCAGGAAAAACCCAAATAGTTCCACAGGGGCAGAGAGGGATTGTTTATGACAGAGACTCAGTTTGCAAGGAGTGAAGGCTAAGAGACAGAGCCAGGAGCAGGGACGCTTCACTGACTTCTCTTCTCTTCTGCTACACACCGACACACCAACACACAGACACACACACAGACACAGACAGACACAGACACACACAGACACACACACACAGACATACACAGACACACAGACACAGACACACACACACACACAGACACACAGACACACACAGACACACACACACACACACTGTGGTATACTCAGTACCTGGCCACCCCTCTTCCCCCCAGGCCTGTCAAATGCACTAGGGAAATGAGGAGTATTTTCCTTATGAGATTCCTCCCTGCTGGGATCACAGAGAAGAGATGCTGATACTGAAACCCCAGTGAACAGCTTGTTGCAAAAAAGGACCCAGTTTACTGGCTTAACGTGCCCTCAGTCCCAAGGGCACTTCACAGGTATGTCTGGTATGTCTGGTGATAGAGCAGAATTTATAGACTATAGAATCAGCCCATCTAAGGACATCAACTCTGAGAAAATGACAGTTGCTGTTTCGGGATTTTTGCCTTAAGAGGAAAGAGATTCTTGCATTAACATCCAACCTAAAAGAGTTAGTTCTAAGAGTTGAATAACAGTCTTTAAATTAAGTGGACCGACCAGGCAGGGCTGGATGCTTGTTTCCAGATGTTTCTTTCCCAGATCAGCATTAATTTGTTGGCTAAGAAGGTACATGGAATGATTTGGACACCTCAGAGCCAGGGGTCATTTGATCACTTAAAACCAGACTGTCTGGAGACAGCCTTCTGTCTGTTCTTGATTCTAACAATGGATTGTTGTAGCCTCTAGTGCCTTCGTGTAGGGTCATGAAGCTGACTGATGCTGAAGGCAGGAGAGAAACACCCCTCAACAGTAATTTTCCACCGAGAAATGCTGGGATAAGGAAGCATTTATTCATCAGACATTTTTGAGCTTACCCTGTATTCATGGCACGGTCTTACTCTTGTAGAGTCCAAAGAGAGGAAGAAAAGGACTCCTGCAGAGATACAGAGCACTTATGTACTGAGCGGTGAGGGGTGATTGTTGAAACTTGAAGTGTGAAATAGACATGAACTCTGGAAAAGCAATGTCTGGACATAATCAGGACACATGTTTACCTGGAATTTTATTTAGAGAGTTAATGGTTTGTTTTTCTGGTCATTTATCCCATGCTTCCCTGACAGAACTTGAGGAGAACCTGTAATTCAAAGTAGTAGAGATAGGTACAGATATTTAAGAAATTTGGTGCTCATGAGGGATTTTTCCAAGGATCCATTAAAGTTTTTGTCGAAGCCCCTTCTGCTGTCATTTAGGACCTTTGGAAATATTAAAGTTCATTCGTATGGGGAAGAAATGTTAGAGGGGGTTCGATTGTGTTTAATCCAGGTGGAAGAAATGTGAGAAGGGGCAGAGGTGATCTGAGTGTTATGAGTACAGGGTTTCTGAACGATATTAATTGCCCACTCAGGCTAAATGGGGCATCTGTTGTTCTGCTTTGACATTACATAATTTCCCCAGGTAATCTCAATTCATCTGTTCTGTTTTCTGTGCTTGGGGGAATTGCTCTCAACCTTCTAACTCCAGACTCACACATGCAACTTCAACGACCTGAGTCAGCTTGTGAACACTTCTTCTCTTTTGCATACTTTGTCTCCCCATGATTTCAGAGCCTCACTTCTCTAGGTGTGCCCACTGACCAGCAGCATCCGTGTCACCTGGCCTGTTGGAAATGCCGAGGCTCCAGCCCCCGTCCAGACCTACTGAATCTGAACCTGCATCTTGACAAGCTGTCCAGGCAATTCTGCGCACAGCAAGTCTGAGACATGCTGTCTTAGACTCTGCTGTTCCTCTCACATCCAGTCAGTCAGTCACTAATGTTGAAAGGTCGTCTCTCCTCAGTCATCTCAAGAACCAGGAGAGTGGGCTGGGCTTGTGGCTGTTGGGAAGCGCGCCACCGAGGACTAAAGCGCTCAGAGCACCTCAGGCTCCAGCCCTCCTGTTGTCTGCTTGCCTCCTTCAGGCATTTACCTGCCTGTCCCTGAAATCATCCGTTGGCGAGCAACTGTCCCTGGCTACCCTCACTCCACTGTGCCGGGCCTTTCTCTTCTCTGGACTGAGTCGCTTAAACCTCGTTCTCATCTGCTGACCTCAGATCCACCTGCCTGTGAATCCAGACCCCGCACCTGCTGGGATTCCTCAGTGGCTGCTCAGGACTCGGTGCTCTGTTTTAGAGTAACTCCTTGACCTCACCTGAGTGTTTCCATCCTCTGGTTTGTACCCCGCTCCCTGCACCCCCCCCCCCAGCTCTTCCTTCCTGCTCGGCCCTTGGACCTCACTGTAGTGGCACCGACTCTGTGGGCTCCTGACCGCTCCCCCCAGCGTCCTGTCCTCCACCGGAGGCAGGCTCCCGTGTGTCTGCGCGCTCCCACGCAGCAGCCTAGCGTCCTTGGGAGCGGCACTGTGCTTGTTCGTCTCTGATATTTTGTGGGTGAGTGCAATGTCTGATAACTCTAGTGAGTAATCAGGAGATGTTTCTTGACTTGAATTTGTTACACTGACTAGGAAATTTTGTTTTCCTAGAGTTATTAAAATAGCTAAGTCTTTTTCCTCTCTGCTGGAACTCGGGTAGGCACAATTGGATCAATCGTAGTTCTTGGTTTATGATAGATTATCGTTGGTCCATGCTTGCCTCCCTTGATTTATTTAATGGAAAATTAATGTGCACTCCTAAAACCTCTTCCTCCTCAGCGTGAGAACCAGTACACTATTTTTCATCTTTCCATCTACACACGTCTCCTTTGTAGAGTCCCCTGCTTCCCTGCTGCCCTCCCTCTCCTGTCTTCCATCCTTGACCGCTTATTCTTGGATTCCCTTGGCCATTTCTTCTCTGCCAGGCATGCTGATGAGCAAGTTCTTTATTAATTTAGTGAATCCTCCAAACAACCCTACAAAGCAAGCAATACAATAAAGTCTCTCTTTTCTCTATTGACACGATTTGAAGGCAGTAGTTACTATCATCTTAATTAGGAGTGGTGGCACATGCCATCCTCACCTGATTGTTGATTGTTTAAATCTCACAGTATTTCTTCAGTAGGCATGGGGTTAGTGCTTGGTTTTTAAGTGTATGCTCATTAGCATTCTTAGACCCTTGCTTCACTGCAGCACTGTTTTCCTTCAATAAGGTTTGTATTTGGAAAGGCTGATGTTTTTGGCCTTCTTGCTATCTATTAGGATAAATCTGTTTGATATGGAACTTACCTGGAAATATGAGAAATCATAATGTTTTTCCTTCTGTAAAAATCCTACTGAGTTTCTAGTTCTTGTTTGAGTTGAGTATGGCTCATTCTTCTCTCTTTCACTATTTGGGATCAAAATATTTTCTTTTAAAATAAATATTTTGGCTTTATATATAGTTTATAATTTGCTATAGATAGGGTGATTATATGACTATTTATGAATTAAATGTAGAACAGATTTTGCTGAAGTGTACTGGTTAATACTAGGACTGACTGAAATTAGAACTTTAAACATTGTACTGTATGGTCACTTTAATTATAAGAATGATTTTTTTTGAAAGAGTGTCAAATTTTTCTAATTCTTTCACTCGAATCTTTCTTGAGGAATGGAATTTTGTTATATTTTGAAAATTTTCCTTTTTTAATATAGATTTTCTTTCCATTTATCAAATGTGTTGATGTATTTTCTACTCAAATATCTTTAGGGTTTTATCCATTCTTCCCAGTTTAAAAATCTGTTAACTTTATGCATTGATTGGTCATTTTATTTTTTTTCCATTTATTTTTATTAGTTGGAGGCTAATTACTTTACAATATTGTAGTGGTTTTTGTCATACATTGACATGAATCAGCCATAGATTTACATGTATTCTCCATCCTGCTTCCCCCTCCCACCTCCCTGTGATTGGTCATTTTCAAAAGAGTCATCTACAATTTTTGGTTGTCAATTTCACTTCCTTTTCCTTTTCTATTTGTTTCTTTATCAAGTTTGCCTTTTCTAATTTTATTGTGGCTTGATCATTTGTTCCCTAAGTTCCAACTCAAGAGGCTTGATTTATTATGCTTTTCTTTTTTAATTTTGTTACCAATATAACCACTTAGTTGAAGAGCAATGAACTTCTTCATACTGCCTAGCAGCTTTCCATGCATTTTGTTATTTCATCTACCAAACAATATTTTATTTTATTCTGAATTTCTTCCCAGATTCAGTCTTTAAGATACTTTGGTACTGATTTTTAAAAATTAATTTTGTCATAATAACTACTATGTAGGCCAAACTTTGGACTTAGTACCTGATCCATTTTTATAAGTCATTTTGTTAGAATTGGAAATCAGATGTGTTCTGTTGTTTTTTTCATTCACCCATATATGGCAATTAGGTTATTCCAGACGTATTTCATTGTCTGCTTAAGCTGGCTTGTTCTGGCAGTGGCCTTTCAAGTCTTATTTACTTCTGTAATTCTCTCTGGCCATGTTATCCCAGCCTTCCCTCTTTTGTTTACACTGCTGCTAGATTTTCATTTATATTTACTTATTTGTTGGCTGGACCAGAACATTTTTAAATAGATTTGCTTTGATGTACCTTGAGGTTCTTTGCCTGATTCCCTAATAGCTATCATGTTTGGGGTGCCCACTACCTACCATGGTAGTTGCTTGTACATATTTTCTCTTGTTTATTCTTCACAGGATCCCTACAAGTTAGGTAGCGTTGTTCTCATTTGGCTCTAGGAAGAAGCTGAGGCATTCAGATGCTGGACATAGTTCCTCAAGTCACATGCCTCAGAGGAAAAGGACCAGCAGTCTGAGGGCTGTCTCCGTGCTGAGTCTGGCTCTGAAGCATGACCTTGCTGTGACAGTGGGTTTTGTTCACACTGGGTCCACCTGGGAATATCCCCTAGATTTTAGTCTGCTTGCATTTTTGATAGGTAATCAATTACACTAAAAAAAGGTAGGAACTTTATTCTATTTATGTTTTCTTTCACATTTGAGATATTTCACAAGGTAAACTACAAGATGAAAATGGGATGTAAACGAGATGTAAATTTGTGCTATTCATCACTATCCTGACTATCTTTGCATTTTCTTGCTTTCACCCTTCTGGGGGTGAACTTAAACTTCGAGTTTCCATGGAGCTAAATTGGAAGATAGTGATATGTGCTTTTTCTATATAGGCAGCTTTGAACGTTCCTATGTGTGATCTGTGTACCATTGGTAGTGTAATTAAACCTTCTCAACAGCCTCTTTATTCAGGATTCAGTCTTCAGATTTCTTAGCTCTGATGTTAATAAAACAGCGGTTACTCAAGGGAAAAACAGAGGCTGCTCACATTGGTGCTACTATACCCTGATCTGCTCAACACCTCCCCCGTCACTGTTCCATCCCCCCAAGACTTGGGAAATCAGTAAGAGCTGCTCCAGCCTGGTGTCCCCTTGCTCACTGCACCTCCCCCCGCCCCCCAGATGTGTGGCTCAGGTATGGAGCCGGGAGGAATTGTCCTCAAGTCTCGTGTCTCTGATCCCTACTTCTGCTCTGAATACCCAGCACATCAGATATTTGAAAAATAGAGATTGGCTCTCAGGGTCATAAGTGGGGCAACTTGGGAGATCCACCAACTTGTCTCAGCTCTCTGTAGGTGATTTCTACCTTAGACCCTAGTCAGCATTGCCATGGACTACTGGGCTTGAACAAGACTGCATTTGCTGGAGCAATAGTTGAGAATATTATTATATGTTTTTCTTTTTTGTTTTTTAAATTCTAGAATCCTTTGCCCTCACAATTTAAAAGCATATCTGCTCTAATGTCAGAGGTTTGTGTTTCAGCATGCTTTTTGAATAGCTTTACAGACAATAAAGAAATGCTTCTATTTTCATTTATATTAGCATTTGTAGTAAAAATCATTTTAATTAATGCTTGTTTTTTTTTTTATGTTAGTGGCCACCATCTTGACCTCTTTCCTAAAATTGATATATGTAGAATTTAGCTTTCTTTTTTTTTAAATATGTGGACCACTTAAAAAGACTTCACTGAATTTGTTACAACATTGCTTCTGTTTTTATGTTGTGATTTTTTGGCCCCGAGGCATGTGGGATCTTAGCTCCCTGACCAGGGATCGAACCTGTACCTCCTGAATTGGAAGGTGAGGTCTCAACCACTGGACCTCCAAGGAAGTCCTGAGTTTAGCTTTTTGAATAAGTCATATTCTATCATTATAGTAATGAACTCCTTTGTGAAATTTCGTTGTTATCCCTTGCTCTTCTCAATTGACTAATGTTATAAACAATTGTAATATTTTACTAACATTAAATTATTCGGAGGGAGCGGGTCATGAATCTCCTGCATAAACTCTTTCTGTTGCTTTTATTGTGACCTTCTTGGATGTTGGTCTTGCTGACAGATTGTTTCAGGTCATTTAGGTCATGAAATACTTTCTGTCTTCAAACAAACTGAGGGTTTTGCCTCAGTTCTGGGCCTGTGGTGGCAATTTCCTTTGTGCATATTTTCTTTCAAGCTCTTCTTTCTCCTCACCTAAATCTGAAGGTTTCTTTTCTTAGCATCTTAAATGTTATCTCATCATCTTTCCTGGCAGATATTACAGAGTATCTTGTTTTTTGGCTTTTTTTAGTACACTTTGAAAACGTGACCATTAGCTATGGTTGTTTTGTTGTTTTGTTCATTTGGGTGGGTTTAACTTGAAGATTACTTCTTAATAATTTATATACTAGTCATCAATTTTTAAAAATTAAAACAAATTATTTCTGTAATTTTGGTTCATATTGTTCAGTTTCTGAAATCATTCTGCCCTGTGTGATATTTTTTGGCCCATGAATTTATCTTGCATTGTCATCATATATTTGGGTACACCATTGTTGTTTTGCTAAGTTGTGTTTGACTCTTTTGTGACCCCATGGACTGTAACCTGCAAGGTTCCTCTGTCCATGGGATTCTCCAGGCAAGAATATTGGAGTGGATTGCCATTTCCTCTTCCAGGGAATCTTCCTGACCCAGGGATCAAACCCACGTCTCCTGCTTGGCAGGTGGACTCTTTGCCACTGAGCTGGTGGGAAGCCCTGGGTACATTGTACTAGTGTATTTTCAAATAAGTTATTTCTCTGGAGTGGGATATCAGTTCAGTTCAGTCCCTCAGTCGTGTCCGACTCTTTGCGACTCCACAGACTGCGGCACCTCAGGCTTCCCTGCCCATCATCGGGAGTGGGATATGGTTTTGATTTTTGTTAGCTCATTTATGCCTTCAGTTTCTTTTTGAAGAAATAGTCCATGAACTTTTTGAACTCTTCTGGGCTTGAACACAACTACTGATGAGTGTCCTACAGAAAAACTGTGGCTCATAAAAAGGGAGATGCATAATTTCAGAGTTTAATGGATCCCAAGTTTCTATATGACTCTTCCCTCCTTTTTACAAACTCCATGGAAAATATGCTGAGTATGCACTACTTGAACTCGTTCTTTCACTTAAACGCACGTTGTGGATGTCTTTAGCAGGTCCTTTAATTGGCTGGCAATGATGAGTATGAAAAGCAGCAGCCCATCAGTCCCTCCCATCACTGCTGGAGTTAGTAAATTTTATTCTCCTTCTAATTGCACTAGCCTTTAATAATCACATTTAGTATTATGTTCTTCTTTATAAATGGGCACAGACCTTCAGGAAATTTCAATGGTCCATTTGGTATTTACACATTTTTCATTCTTATTATTTTAAGTAACCTCCATCCTCCTCTTTCTCACTCTCCTAGAAGTGGACCTTGTGAAAGGCGAGACAGGGGCCCTGTGACACCCAGGCCCAAGGGGTGGGGCCAGTGACCCAGCGAACAAGAGGGTCATGACATGTGAACACGCTTAGATGATGATTTGTGTGTTTTTTAAATAATTTATTTTTTAAAATGTCTCCTCAGCTTTACTGAGGTATAATTGACATGTGACATTGTGCCTCTTTGTTTTAAATATCAAGCATCACAAACTCAATTTAGCAAACATATATTGCTCGATTCTCTCGTTAGGTGTCAGACAGGCCTCCTGTTTCGTTTACACGTGGCTGGAACCGGACCTCTTTTCATCAGAGCTCTCTGTGTGTTTCTTTCACACAGAAGTGAGTCAGGAGAGGATACAGTTCTGGAGAGGCAGAAAAAAGAAGGGAAAGTATTCTTTCCTGCAGTTCCCTTTATACCTGCCTCTTCTGGATACTATAGGCAAGTTTGTTTTAAACAAACTTCACTGACGTACTTACCACCCATTTCATCATGGGTGACGAAACATATCACCCATTTCCAGTAGGGGCTTCTCATGTGGTGTGATGGTAAAGAATCTGCCCACCGATACAGGAGATGCAGGAGCTGTGGATTTGATCCTTGGGTTGGGAAGATCCCCTGGGGAAGGAAATAGCAACCCACTCCAGTATTCTTGCCTGAAAAATTCCATGGACAGAGGAGCCTGGTGGCCTATGGCCTGTGGGGTCACAAAGACTTGGACATGACTGAGCATCCTCACACGCATTTCCAGTGTAAAATTCAGTAATTTTAAGTAGCTTTACTGAGGCATAAAGCTATCATCTGTTTTAGAATATTTTCATCACCCCAGTAAGATCCCTCATGCTCATTCACAGTTGATTCTTACTCCATTTCTAATCTACCTTTTGTCTCTATGCATTTGCCTTTTCTGGATACTTCATCTAAGCACAATATGTGGTCTTTTGTGTCTCTCTCCTTCCTTCCCTTCCTTCCTTCCTTCATTTGTTTATTATGGAGATATAGTTGATTTGCAATATTATATTAGTTTCAATTGTAGGATAATTAAAATTTTAAAAAAATTGATTTCATAACTGGTTGTTGAGATGTCCTATATTAATCAGATGGCCATATCCTATATTAATCCTCTGGCCATATTAATCAGATGAACTTTTTTCCTGAAGTGATCTAAACAGCTAGTTAGCAAACGATGTTTTTAATTAGCCTTCATACGGTTGCTATTTGAAAGGTGCTTCCTCTTTTGAATAGGATGGGACTTGAACACAGTTACTAATGTAGGTCCAACAGAGTGCCTAGAATGTTCTAAGTCATTCAAGACTGTGGTATATGTGAAGTTTTTTTGGGTGGGAGGGGTTTATGCAGCATGTAGGGGTCTTAGCACCCTGACAGGAATTGAACTGATGCCTCCAATTTTGGCAGTGCAGAATCTTAACCATTGGACTGCCAGAGAAGTCCCTACACCAGGTTTTAACTGTGTGTTGGAACCAGTTTGAGGAGTTTTCAGAGTAGATATCTCTGAACTTCACTCCCACCCCAGTGAATCAGGAGCAGGGGTCAGGGCCTGGACATGCAGCTCTCAGCAAAATCTCCTTGGGTGGCTGGTACACAGCCTTGATAGGAAAGTAGTCCTGATCTACCAGCTTTCCCAAGAATACTTGCATGGCTTTGCCCTTCAGGAAGAATTCTCTGTTACAAGTTTTTATAAATGAATGCATAGAAAATCATATCCATATGAAAGTATTCATATACCCCTGATGAATTTGCTAATGGATGTTTTCTGTTTGCACAAGTGCAGCGGTGACAGCCTCAGATGTGAGCGTGAAGCTGTCATCTCCTTGGGGGTCACTGTGTGTGCTCTGCTCAGCTCACGGCAGTTTGAACAGCATGGACTGTCTTGGGATCAGACAGGGAGCGAGGTATACACCTTTCCGCATCACTCTCCTGTCCTTCAGCAGTGATGTGGACGTGGTACCCACCATTCTGTAGTCTTCTGACATCCTCAGAAGCGCTGTCAACTTTAGCTAATAGAGATCTGATATCTTCCGGTTTTTTGCTGCTGTTGTTGTTGTTGGGTTTTTGTTTTTTTGTTGTTGTTCTATTTTTCACTCTCTGTTTGTTTTTGCAAGCATGATTTTCTCCTCCCAACTGTTCTCAACACAGTAGACTCATGTGGAGAACAGTGCTTCCTCTATGAACAGATA